>NC_056744.1:7141620-7441620 GCF_019279795.1 Protopterus annectens
GTTGAAGTTGATATATGACCCCTTTATCTGCATCACATTCTGCACTCTCCTTTCTGACTTAGGTGGCCCCATTGCCATATTCCTTGGCACTGGTTCCTCCAACAACAGTGTTTTCAACACCATCTGTGAATTCACAGCCTGTTTCCTGTTCAAATACCTTTTACACAGTTCGTGACAGGGACACATTATGAGGCTACAGATGCACAGAAGTATTCTTCCCTTCTGTTTAAACAGTATATACTCCATGCAGATTGCTTGGCTCCTTTACCCATGTCTTTTCCTGAAGTTCTTCACCGTTTCTTTCTGACATCTCTGAGTCAAAACAGCTTTCAATGAGTTGCATAAAGCTATTCTACAAATTAATGCATTCATTTCCAGAAAGTTCTGTTCCAGCAGAAGAACTGGATGACCATGAATATATTCGTTTTAGCCTTCCTGCCATATGACCCCAGATTTGGCAGGTTAAGATTTATGCAGTAGAGGGAGGTGTGGCCTCTGACTTCATTTCTTCCCTCACTTTGAAAATGCGTAATAAGGTTATCATGTATCCTCCATTGTGGTCACTCTCCTGGTGCATACAATTCCAGGCTGCCACCAGAGTAGCAAAGGTACACCCCAACATAGTGGTTTTCATGCCCAAGAACCCAGGAAGACAAATTGCATTTTCTATCTTTTGAGGATGAGATCATTTTTGTCAGACAGTACCAAACCTGACTTTCCTGTGTCTGTATCAGCCATCCAAAGAATTTTCACTGCACAGATCCCTGATATTTTTGTTCTTTAGGTAAAGAATGTGAGGCTGAGAACAGATTTAGGAATTGGCTTTGTCTCCACCACCTTTGCCCCATTGGTGCCTAATTACTTAATGCATGTATACTTTCATAAGGTGCAACCAATGAATTACTGCATGTTGTGGAACAGTTGAGATGGATCCATTGAAAGTGAAGGCTAAGACCTAGAGATCCACACCCTCCCTCTAGTCTTGCAACCCTGTGAGCTGCATACCTTGTAGTGCAGCATAAGTGTCTTATTGCTGTTAATCACCACTCTTCCCTACACTTGGACACCAAAATAACCTTTCTTGACTTTTTCTTCAATGAAAGCCTCCATTTTAGTCTAGACATTAATTAACACCACAAGGAAGTAAAAATACAAAGATGGTCAGCTCTGTTTTATGTTTTATCCTCTGCATGTTGTTTACTAACACATACAGCAGCAGCAGTGGTGTAGGTTTTAATAATGTCATGGTCCAGAAGCCAGGGTCCTTGCTGACCAAGACTGAGGTCAGCCTAGGGGCATATTACAAGCAATTCAGACACTTTGAGGAAATTCTTCCTCTATATTCTGGTGTGGAGAAAAATCTCCAGAGGTAGGTGATGTGTGAAGGGAATCCTTGCCTTATGTTCTTCAGTAAATTAATTTATCTTGCCTATGTCCAACAGTGCCAGAAGCCAATGGCACAGAAGAAAGTTCAAAAGTTCCTTAACAAAACAGTCCTACTCAAGAACCTTCCAGACCAGTAAGGCTTTGAATGTTATTCCAGATTCCTTTTGGTGTTAAGTAACAAAGGACCTAAGGCTCATACTGCATGTCAGAGGCCTCAACACTTTCATCCCTTGAGAGACCTTTTGAATGGTCACTGTGCATTCCATCCAACACAGTCTAGCTAAAGGAAGAGAAGCTATGCATGTCTGACCTCCATGTTGCCTATCTGTATGTAAAGACTGCCAAGGAATCTAGGGAGTTTCTACACTTTGCTCCCAGTTTTGGAGCTAGACTATTTCCATCCTGAGATGTTGACCAAATGCATGTCTGTTGTAGCATTCCATCTCAAGCTTCAAGGAAAGGAGGTTTTCACTGTCTGAATGACTGTCTTACTGCATGTTGTGATGGAGCAGCAGAAAACATAGCAAGTCTGTGCTCAGTCTGCTCTTTGGAGTTAAAATAAACCTTTTGAAATCTCACTTTTTCTTTCTTCAGGTGCTGTATATTCATGGGGTGTTCCTGGATACAGTGATTTTGCCAGGTCTTTTTGTCACTGGACAGGCTGTTGGCTGTCCAACAAACAACCTGTATCAGAGTCTTCCCAGATGAAATCATCAGAAACCGGCCTTCAAAGCTTTGGTCCTAATGGCTGTTCTTATACCAGGTTACATATTATGGTACTTTCTGGGTGTGTTGTCCTTTGACATCTTAGATTTTATGTGGATAGAACTAGGGTTTTCTACAAAAATGATCAGATATTTTATCTCCTTTGCAAACTTTTTAGTGGATAGAAATGTACCAAACACACCCTTTTTAGATGGTTAGCTAATGGTATTGCATTTTGCTATTATTTACTTGGAAGATTTCTACATGCAATCCCCTGAAGCTCACTGTACTTTTCTTTTTTTTTTCAAACTCCTTCAGTTAGGTGCCTTCCTGCCCCCTTTCTGACAAGCTCCACAGTAAAACCACCCCATACAACCACTGCAATATCTTTCAAATGACACCCTCCCTCTCCAGACCTCACAAAACAAGTTTCACTGTACTGATCACTCCTTATCCATTTTAGGACCCAAACTATGTCAGTCTATACCAGATTACCTAAAAGATATTTCCCCTTTTCCCCTCTTTCAGACACAACTCAAAAAATATCTCCCACAAAAATCAGACTGCTTTATCAACTTAAATATCCCATACTCCTACCTCTCTTAAACTGCCACCCTCCATTCTCATATACTCATACTTGCTAATTAGAAAATTTTCATTTGTTTCTACACTGTTAATGATTGTTCATTGCTTAATTTGTCTACTGATAATTTGTACATTTCTATGATTTATTTGATGACTGAATGCATTTTTATCTTATTACTTGTGAATTTCAGCCTGACTTTGTCCACGCATAGTCTTTTGTAACCAATGTGCTACCTTTGTAAATAATATTAAGTAAATAAAATAAATACATTAATAAATTCTCCATGTTTGTATAATTCTGTGCTAAAGTAACTCAGTGTATTTTAGGACAATATTACTGAACATCTTCCTTGTGAAAGTGCATACTACCTTGCACTTTGCTTAGCTACTTCGTTATATGGATGATTCCACAATTCTTGTCTTGGCAAAATCTGTAAAGGAGGATAATTCCCATTTTCTTTGTCATAATTCTGTTGTATTTGTTGTTACAGTGACCATTGTCTTGCTTTATATATCTGTTTATATGCCTTTGTAAAAGTGGAACCTTTATCTTCTGGAATCTGGTGAAAAGGGGGTGCATCCATTCAGACTTTCCAGGTATCCGATCTTAATAAATAAATAAATTCAGTCACACTTTTTTACACTTTTTTCCCAAACCACTGCTTTTTTTAACCATTCTGCTGGCTCAGCCTTTGAACTCTGAATTTGATTTTAAGTTCCTGTACAGATTTAAAAGGTAATTAGTGCAAAGTGTTTCACGTGCAGAACATGTATGGGACCAGACCCCCTCCCCATTTGGAAACAGAACTCCCACTGCAGATCATTCATCTTTAAAATATTTTTTGATATCTTATGTTTGCAAAATGTATTTTTCAGTTTTTGCTACCGTAGGTTTTCATCTTATTCATATTTTATGTGGTGGAAATTAGATTGTTACATTAGTAAAAAAATACATTTTATTACCGGTTAAATGCGGTTTGAATTTAATTAGCTTAAGCATGTGGTTTGAAGTTAATTAATGTAAATCTTCCCTTCTAGAGTTGATATGACTCATCGTTTCAGGAAAGATATGTTGAAGAGTGATGCAGAAAAAAAATTACCGAAAAATAAACTTCAACGCAGACTACGAGAACAGTAAGGAAACATTTTTGTAAATATTTGAAATGATTACACTGTATACAGTAAATATGACCTTTGTTTTTGTATGGTGAAATGAATGCATTTATATAGTGATTAGTATGTTTGTATGTATGTACTAGGAATAAGCATGACATTCATCAAATGTTGAAGGGGTTTAGGTACAAAACCTGGTTTAGATGTTTGTGTGTATGTGTGCGAGAGCATATCTGTGTAGGCAGCGAAATATTTGTGTATTCTTATTTTCCGTTTTCAGTGTGTAGTGTTTTGGTCAACATTTGAGTAATTCCAAATAGCATAGCTGTGTAATTCTATAGCCAGTTGAATAGCATTCCAAAGACCTTGTCAAATTTCTAAGTTATTTTTAATAATCATTGGGAATGGGCTTGATCTGTAAATAACCATGCTGCCAGAATGATGAAGAGGTTGTGGATATTTACAGGAAAATGTTATCAAAGAATACACTATAAGGAATTATAGAATCCTGTGGGACAACTTTGAGAGGATGAACTGAGATGGATATATATTTGAACTCTTTGTAAGAACTGTTTATTGCTTGGAAGCCAATTCATGCTGATTGCAGGGAGTTTAATAAGAAGATGTGATCAGCTAAATTAATGGCTCTTGTGGAGTTAATGAATATTAAAATCAAGTAGCTGTCCTTTCTTCATGTTTTGTGTAGTATCCTATGTAAGATTCTCAAGTGCAGTCATGGGACTTTTGCTAGACCAGAAGCTATGCTGATATTGCCAAATAGGTTCTTGTTGGCCTGAAGATGTTGGGCAGACTGTGTATTAGTTCTTTAAGTATCTTGTCAAGGGGAGGTAATATAGAGCTTGGTTGGAAAATAATCGTATTTAGATGGTGTGAAGAAAAATAAAACACTGCCATCTGTGTTAGAATGTCTGGCAGGGGATTTGTGTATATTCTCAGATTAATTTGTATTGTATTGTATTTTACTTCATGCTAGCATGTCTAATTGTGAAACTGTAAGTTTTAAAATGTTTAGTCTCTGTCAGTGTTTTGATACTTTTCGTTTTAAAATGTTATTTCCCCTGCTTATACAAAATGTTTAGTCTCTGTTAGTGTTTTGATACATTTCTGATTGGACATGTTTTTGAGGGAGACTGTAGAGAATCAGCTGATCAGTAGGTGATGCCATTAGTATGTTCCTGGTTGCTATGTGATTATTTGAACAGATGAATGACAGGAAAAATAACTTTTCAAACAGCTGATTGTTATTTCTAAAATAACAGTTGAGACTGTTAACCTAGACTACAAAAGATCTGCTAAAGTAAGTTGTCAGTTAAGAGTTGCAGTCACAGTGTCGTGCAGTGGATACCCGAAAAAGGACTCGCCAAAAAGTGTAAACCTGCCTTTGGCTTGCTATTGTGTTGTAGATTAGATCAGGGACAGTATTTTATAGTTAGATTAGGAAAGTTTAGTTATTTAGGTAGACTTTTTCTAAAATTATAGACTTCTGTGCTACAGTTTAATTTTACATTTCTGGTGATTGAATTCTGATGTTTATTGAAAGTTATTGAGTTTCAGTTTTTAATAATCATTATACTTATTATTAAATGATTGTCATTACTTTACATTATGGCTGGACAATCATTGTATTCTTTAAAGATTAGAGAGTGTTTATACGTGTTTGATACTCCCCAGATCATCTCTAATGCCTGGATGCTTCTGGTAATTGTTATAATTTATTTTGATATTCCATTTTTAATAATTAATCACCCTTTGAAGGGCATGTAGACCTGTCTGACTGTGGTGGCAGCGTTTACCATTTGTATTGGAGAGGGGACACAGCTGGAAATCTGTGTCAGACTTTCCATAAGTGTTTGCGTGTGTGAGATTTGAATTATTTTTGAGTGTGAGTGAGTCACAGAGGTCTTAAGCTGGAAAGAAATGTATAATAAGGGATTACATCTGGGGTGGACAGAGGTATATAGTTCAGTCCCAGGAAATAGAGCATGTTCCTGTTGTGCTATTAAGGTCAATTGTGGGATTTTACTGTTTGCTCTCTGCTCTGCTGTTTTACATGACTCTCCCACACCGTAGTCAGTAGTGTAGATTGAGCCTCCTTGATTACTGACCCAGGTTTTTAGTGGGGGATGTCACTTATTGGTGGCAGTTCGATGGGATATTAACCAGACCACTTTATTGGTGGCAGTCTGGTGGGATATTAAGCGGATGTTACAGATAGATGTTCATCGTGTTACACTGCTGCAGTCATTACACTTGGGTTATCTGCCGTCAGGTGGTCCCGCAGTTGGCCAGAGTTGCAAAGTCTTGGTCCAGCGATGGTTGCTGTCACTTCTTCCCTGACGGCAGAGCGCCAGGGGTATATAAGATGCAGCCGACGCCATTTTCTTCAGTCTTTCTTGCCGCGCGGTCCCCGAAGCAGAAGCAGTTCGCAAGTGTCGGTCGGCCGACTCCTGAGATTTTCAATCCGAATTTCAGAACCGAAGTCTTCTATAAAGCTAAGTAACCTATTGGGGAAACTTTTCTTGCCTCAGACCAATGTCAGTAAAAGTTAATAATTGTATTTCTTGTGGGAAGCAAATACCTCATAAGGATTTTCACTCTTACTGTATTCCATTCCTAGGCCCAGACCATGACGTCACTGGTTGTTGGTTTTGTGCTAGGTTTAACAAGTGCACTATTAAACGTCAGTTTGATTTTGCCCGACATTACTTTGGCAGAAAATTCAATTACACCATGCCGTCGGAGCAACCGACGACCGGAATTCACAAAAAGTGCAAAGATAAGGACAGGCATCCGAGACCCAAACCTGATGATGAGGCCTCTGCTAGACCAGTCACCGGTTCTCCGGTTTTCAGTGAGGCACCTTCACAGCCCCTGACGACTGCCGCATTAGACCCACAGACTGCCTCCGACTACCCTGCAGAGAGATCCGGAGCAGTTGAACAGACTTCAGCTATAGAAGGTGTATTCAAACAGACTACACTAACTATTAAATCTTATGCCAAGTCTAAAACTCCATTAAAAGTAAAGAAACCAGTACTGCATTCACCAGGACAGGCCCCCATGCCTAAGAAACAGATGCTCAAAATGGCCGAGGACCTAATTACTCTGATCAGGGGTTCCTATCCCCTCCTGATAAAAGGCCTAGACAAGATGAAGATTATGACTCATCTGACCAGGTCTCCATTTCCTCTGACTCCTGAGCAGAACAGGAATACTCTTTTTCCCCCATATGAGGTTTTTGATGCTGAAGAATCAATTCCTTCAGCCTCTCCTCCAGAGGACTACTCTTTTGGGGAAATGTTACATACTATGAGAGAACATTTTCACTGGGAGGACCAGGATTACTCAGATTCCAAGAAAAGGCTCCGAGAGTTCCTTTTACTGCCCCAGCACAGACCCATTGCAATTCCACCAGTTCTAGACATTTTGGATGATATATACTCAGAATCTAGTTTAAATCCTGATTCTTTACCCCCCAGCCCCAGTCAAACCAAACAGATACTACAGAGTCCCTGACTCTCACAAATTTCTATACAAAAGCCCTGTTGCTGACCCAGAAACCATTTCCCAGGGTCCCAAGGGGGTTAAGGCCTCTACAGCTAAAAATCCAGTTCCCTCTGAAAGGGATTCCAGAGCATTAGACAGATGGGGAAAGAAAGTATACACTTCTGCAACTCTAGCAATGAGGGCCTTAAATTGCCAATTTCACATGCTGAAATACCAGCAATTCTTGCTGTCTCAGTTAAAACAAAAAATGCTTCCAAATTCAGAGCTACCTGACTATAAGGAAATGTAGGATTTATTGCATGCAGCAGAACAAGTGGGCAAACATACTTTGCAATGTGGATTTGATGCATTAGAAGCCTCTTGTAGAGCAGCAGTTACAGGGTCTGTCATCCGTAGGCATGCTTGGTTAAAAGAACAAAGTTTACCTGATCATGTTAAAGCAAAATTATTGATGCACTTTTACAGCAGGATATTTTATTTGGAGTCGAAGCAGAAGAAGTATTAAAGAAAATGGAGGATAAGGCAAAATCTATACAAACGGTCAAGGATTTTTTACAGGTTCAGCCCCCTTGTTTTAGCAGAAACTGGCCAACAAAAAATTGGTCCTTTGCAACTACAAACAGACCTCATACAGGCGCCCAAGAGGCAGAGGTCAGCCACAAGATTCTTACAAGCCCCGCCAATGGGGTGCTTCAACCCAGAAAGGAGGGGAAGACAGGCCACAATCTTACAGAAAAAAGTCCCAATGACTTCCCCCTCTAGCTGCCAAGCACCACTCTCTTGGCAGCTCCCTTGGGAGGAAAACTTGCACTTTGTGCACACAATTGGAATGTGATCACCCAAGACAAATGGGTTCTAAATATTGTATCTCAAGGTTACAGGTTCCACATTCACACTTTACCAAGGCTAAGAGGAATGTCAAACCTGCCACCAAATCAATGGGTAGAGGCTCAAAAACAAATTACAGCACTCCTGGACATGAGAGCTATTCAAGAGGTACCAGCACAAGAGCAAGGACAAGGATTTTACTCAAGACTCTTTTGGTTCCCTGAAAGGACAAAGTCTGGAGGCCCATTCTGGATCTTCCTACTCTAAATACTTACTTGGAAGTTCCCAAATTCAAAATGTTGACACTACAGCAGCTTCTTCCCATACTGGGCAAGAAGGCTTGGCTAATAACGTTGGACCTTCATACCTGCATGACCCTATCAGACAAAATTGCAGAAGATACCTCAGATTCTTAGCAGGTTCAACACATTACCAATTCTCTGCACTGCCCTTTGGCTTATCTACTGCACCCAGGGTCTTCACAAAATGCTTGCACCAGTAATTGCATTTTGCGGACAAAGGGGAATTCAAATATACCCATATCTGGATGACTGCCTTATTCAAGCAGAAAGCAAGGACATTCTTCTAAAGCATCTGGCATTTGTAAAAAGATTGTTAAGTTGCCTGAGGTACACAGTAAATGAAAAGAAGTCAAAACTAGTGCCCCCACAAGAGATAATATTCCTGGGTGCCAGCTTAAACACAATGGCCCAGATGGCTTATTTCACGCCAGACAAAAACAACTGACTCAATATTTTCAATTAATGGCAACAAAAACCCAACTCCCTGCAAGAAAAATTCTGCAGGCCTTGGGGTTCATTGCATCTTGAATACTACCAATTCCATATGCCAGACTGTATATGAGGAAGTTACAATGGTATGTGAAAAGTGTATGGACTCAGCACAGTCACAGTCTGGAAGCAATAATACCACTCATCCCCTACCTTCAACAGGAGTTTCAATGGTGGGCACAGGCATGTCACCACAACAAGGGACAGCCCTGTACTTTACCCACAGCCAAGCAGACAATAACAACGGATGCATTGGATTATGCCTGGGGAGCACACATGGCAGGACGATGTGTTCGGGGCAAGTGGACCAGAGACCAAATGCATCTTCACATCAATCAAAAAGAGATGCTGGCTGCACAAAACGCCCTGACAGCTTTCAGGGACTTTCTTCGTCCAGGACAATTGCTACTAAAGACGGACAACACCACAATGATGTGGTACATAAACAAGGGGGCACACATTCCTACCCCCTATTAAGACAAGCAATGACTTTGTGGAATACAACACTGACCTATCAAGTTCAACTGCAAGCACAATTCCTGCCAGGAAAGAAAAATACACTGGCAGACGACTTAAGCAGAAATATGATGGATCCTCACGACTGGAAACTAAATCCACAAGTATTCACAATGATAACTCAGAAATGGGGGAGCCCAGACATCGGTCTTTTTGCCTCCCCCCTGAACTACCAATTACAGATGTTTTGTACAAGGACATACCACACACAAGCATGGAAAGTGGACGCCCTATCATTCAGTTGGAAAACACTGAAAGTTTATGCTTTCCCACCACTGCCTCTCCTAGCAAAGGTACTCCTGAAAGCCAGGCTAGAGAGGCCACAAATGATCCTCATTGCTCTGGACTGGCCACAACAGCACTGGTATCCAATATTAAGGAACATGGCTCAAGGCCCAGCATGGATTTTACGTCAAATACCTCATCTTCTGACTCAACAAAACAATCCGATCCTACACAGCCAGCTCAAAACCTTAAATCTGGCTGCGTGGCAGATTACTTAACCAAACAGTCAACACAACTCTCTAAAGCTGTTATGGATGTCATTTTGGAGGCCAGGAGGTCCAGCACCAGGAAATCATATTCAGAAAAATGGAGAAGATTCTGCGCCTGGAACCAGGCGGAAGGCCTAAACCCTCTTGTCCCAAATATTCCTCAGATACTACAATACTTAACTGAGATGCTGGACAAAGGCCTCTCCTTTTCATCTATTAAGATCCACTCCTCAGCTTTTTCAGCTTATTACAACACGGATCCTCCGATTTTCTCACATCCTTGACTAAGACAATACCTCAGAGGGGCAAAAAACATAAGACCACCCCGGAGAGCATCAACACCAACTTGGGGCCTCAACTTTGTTCTGGAAAAACTTACTCTACCACCTTTTGAGCAAGCCATTTCAGCAGAATTAAAATTTTTGTCATGGAAGACTGCTTTTTTGCTGGCAATAACTTCAGCACGGAGAGTCTCTGAGTTACAAGCACTAATGGCAGTGGAACCCTTTCATCATTTTCCATCAAGACAGGGTTTCCTTAAGAACAAACCCTACCTTTCTGCCAAAGGTGATATCTAGTGTGGCTCTTAACCAAACCATTCACTTGCCCACTTTGTATCCAAATCCCCAGAATAAAGGGGGGAGACTTCTTCATTCATTGGACATCCACAGACTGTTACGTTACTACTTGGATAAAACAAAAGCTTTCAGAAAAACTGAGCAACTGTTTGTATCACATGCTGTTGCATCACAGGGAAAGGCTATTTCAAAACAGACAATTTCAAAGTGGATAGGACATTGTATCCATTTCTGCTACATACAGCATGGCAAAACAATGCCTAGTAACATTAGGCCTCATTCTACCAGGGCAACAGCCACTTCAGCAGCCTTTCTTAGAGGAGTACCAACAAAGGATCTTTTGGAAGCTGCAACTTGTAGCTCAGTGCACACCTTTACCAAGCATTACCACTTACCTGCATACTCCAAATCCAGAGATATCTTTGCCACTGCAGTTCTACAGGGGCTCATAGCCACTCCTAATCCTATATAAACCCAGCCACCCTTCCTCAGCTTTGGGATTCAACCCAAGTGTAATGACTGCAGCAGTGTAACACGATGAACATAGTACAGTTTTGTACCTACCATAAATGTAGATAGAGTGTATACACTGCTGCAGTCCAGGTTACCCTCCCTCCAACCCTTCTTCTTTAGCTGGGACTTATTCATACCTTTCTACCTTCCACAACCTATGTGATGTATTTGCTTGTAGCTAAGGTATTGTTCATACTTTTTGCATGTCTTATTAGCAATATGTATTGCCTTCCTGTTTGGGGGAACCTGACATCTCGGCAAGAAAAACTGAAGAAAATGATGTCGGCTGCATCTTGTATACCCCGGCGCACTGACATCAGGGAAGAAGCGACTGCAAATGACACCGGACCAAGACTTTGGAACTCTGGCCGACTGCGGGACCGCCTGATGGCAGATAACCCAAGTGTAATGACTGCAGCAGTGTATACACTCGGACATCTACATTTATGGTAGGTACAAAACTGTACTTTTCAAGATTTTGGGAACAGTTTTCATGACTGTCATTTTAATCAGGCAGAGTTTGTAGAGATGTGCAAGAATTTGGAGGGTGTAATCTTGGAAAAGTGCAGTAAACTGAAGGTGAAGGCCACCTGCACTGGCAGGAGCATCAGTTGAGCTTTTGTGTAGGAGAGCATCACTAGTTTTGGTTTTGTCCCATTGAAGTAGAAAGGAGGAAAGTCGAGTGAAGGAAATGTTAAATTACATGTCGAAAGAGATGGTGAATGTGAGGGTAATTCTTTCAGATACCCTCGTGATCCTTAACTTCTGTTGATTTCTGGAGACTGTGTCACTTGTTAGTGGGTATTTTTGGGACCGTCAGCCTGTTGCTTCATTTACTTAATTCCATATTTTTTTCTGAATGTATTAGAGTGAAGTTTGTGCAGTCTTTATGAAATTAACTTTTTTACCAAGTGACAACTTGTTTTGGCTAAATTTCTTAGTATTATGAATGAACTGCTTTTTGTTTTCTGATGAGGATGAGCTTTTCCAATGTCTCCAGACTTTGTGTCTTAATGTGTTAATAGTTTTAATCTTGTTTGTTGAGCCATAGATTTTGTAATATTTTAGGTAGTCAGGAAGCTTTGGGAAAGTACTTCTTTTGTAAATAGAGAAGAGAATTGGTTAGAGAAGATGTAATATTGCGGGCTTGTTCACTTTGTAAGGATTCCCATTTTATTTGTGTGTTCATTTTGTGATCATAGGAGGTTAGTATGGCCTTATAAGAGTAGCCTAGTTTTACCCTTATTTCCACAATCAGCACCCATCACCCCTGTCCAAGAGGGACATAGGTGGAACCCCTGGGGTGAATTTATGGTTACTTATCCAGTCGTTAAGATTGCATTTGAAGAAGGCCAATGAGGTGCTCCACCTGACATGAAGTGGGAGTCTGTGAGGTAACCTCTGGGAAACAAGTGTGTCCCGCCAGCAGGTTCCATTAATGTCACATACCAAGCTAAGGCCATTATAGCGAGTAACCCGTGTACCATTTGACTTATGACTATGCAGCATTTCAAATAAAGCAGGGTCAAAGATTGCCTTGTATGCAAGGCAGAGATCGCCTCTGACTAGTCTGTATGAAACGGAGTAAAGTGACAGTGATTTCAGGCGATCCTCATAGGACAGATGCTGAAGATCTTAAATTTTCCTTGTGAGGAAACTTTGTGGTTGCTTCAATTGCTGCAGGCGCTTGGAAAGGTACATAACAAAATTGGCATTTGCTCAATTATTGGCCCGATGAGGGAAGAGTGCAGTGAGGTTGTAACTTCTTTTTTTTCTGGATGCAATGCCCTTACTTACGGGATGAGCAATATAGAATGCCCTTCTTCCCACTGTGGAGATGTAGTGATCAAAGGTAAGGTTGCTATCAACCTGTATGCCCAGGTCTCTCACCACTGAGTGCATACTTAGGATGTTATTGATGCCGTAGTTAGCAGGAACATCACTCTTACAAAAAGGGATGATACTTTTTTTTTTTTGCATTGCGTTTAAGACCATGACTTTGGCACCAGTTTGTGTAACACTCTCTTGTAGGATGTTGACATCATTTGGAGATTCTGTGACTGCTCTCAGTTTGCAGTCCTCAGCAAACTTTGTCAGTCACAGACCTTTAGTTTTAGCTTGCACTTCTGAGAAATAGATTCCAATCAGTAGAGGTCCCAGGACTGATCCCTGTGGAACACTGCTGGTTAACGTCTGCTGTTTGAGATGGATTCCCCTATTTTGACTATATGGGTTCTATCCGAGAGCGAATTTGTGATCCATCTAATGATATATGGCTTGATACGTAGCTGGATGAGTTTGTCAATTTTATTCCTGAGTGGAGGGGATAGTGTCAAAAGCCTTGGCTAAGTCTAGGTAGGCCGTATGCACAGATTTCCCCTCATCAAGGGTCTTGGTGACTGTCTCGAAGTAGTCCACCAAGTTTAACAGGCATGATCTCCCTTTGACAAATCCAAATTGAGTAGGGTCAAGTGTTTGGAGGGTGCCATTTTCTTTGTTGATAGGGTCCATGATGATTCTCTCCATGGCCTTGCAGATAAGGCTAGTCAGGCTAATAGGTCTATAGTTTTTGGGGTCAGTGGAAGCACCACCTTTGTTCAAGGGGATAACGATGGCATTTTTCTATTCAGCTTGGGTTGAAGCCAGTGCTTAGACTATGACTGGAAAAGAGTACCCAATGGCATTGCTAATTTTTGTTTGAGCCTATGTAGGATGCAGCTTGGGATGTTATCGGGTCCCATGGATGCTGTGTTTTTTTACCTTAGAGAGGGCATTCATGACCTGCTCTTTAGAGATGCAAGGTAGAAGACAAGTGGTAGGGATGTCTTGGGGCAAGTGTGGTGATTACATGGGAGTGAAGTTTTCACAGAACCTAACAATGTCCACAGGCTCTGTATATTTGGTATCATTAACTATCAGTTCGGCACAAATCTGGGCCTTTCCTTTTAGGTTACGGATGTAACTAATGAACACCTTATGGCTGTCCTTAGTTGAGGAAACTAATGTGGATTTGTAGTTGGAGGGGGGCGGCCGCAGTGGTGCAGCGGTTAGCATTGCCACCTCACTCTCTGGTTCGATCCTCGGCTGGGGTGCCTTCTGTGTGGAGTCTGCATGTCCTCCTTGTGGTCATGTGGGTTTCCTCCAGGTGCTCTGGTTTCCACCCACATCCCAAAGACATGCTGTAGGTGGATTGGACACTCTAAATTGGCCTTAGGCGTGAGTGCGTGCATGTGTTTGCCTTCTGTGGTCGACACCGTAAAACTCCACTGCCAATCATGAGCGGACAGGTGATCCACTGTGGTGACCCCTAACCGGGAAAAGCTGAAAGAAGAAGAAGTTAGCTTTGGAGGACTTCACAAGAGGTCTTATTTGATTGATTAAGCTGAGGAGGGAGTGTTTTCAGTTTAGGGCTTGCTCCCTCTTATTCTTAGACAGCAATTTCTTCCTCTCATTGTAGAGCCTATTAATGGCAGTTGTCCACGAGACAGGTTTACTTTTCCTTGAGGAGGTTGTTTTGGTCCTATCAGGTATGGCTGAGTCAATTGTTCAGGTGTTTGTATAAAGCAGAACTTAGCATAGTTGCCAGTCCCATCTGATGGGGGAGGTGCAATGAAGCTCTTTTATACCATCCCGTAAGAGGTTATAATCTGCTTTAGAGATGTTTTTTAGTTTAGTTGGTGCTAGGGGGGTGGGTCAGGTGCTAGTATCCTCAAATAAAACTGATTTATGGTCAGATCTCACCAGGGAAGATCTCACAATGGGAGTGCTACAGTGGTTCCCCCCAAAATGCTACTTTGAAGTTTTCTTAAGTTCTTGGGTGCAAGGTGAGCAGTGTTGGCAGTGGTGTTTTGTTCGCAAATTTTACTGTAAAATTAAATCTGGTATTGTTAATCCTCGTTCATTCCTTACACATGGGTATCGGTTCTGACCTCTGAACCAAGCCGGCCATTTTCCAAGCTCGCTTCAACTTCAAACTCTTGAGCTAAACTCTTACCCACAACCCCCCTCTCCCTGTTACCTCAGATTTTGTTTACTGCGTTGCCATTCGGTCGTGACCAGCTACTTCTCTTGAGCTATAGTCAATTGTTGTTTAATAGCTTTAAAGATGTTCTTGTAGTCCGCTGTCAGTCGGCCCGGCCAGAGTATAGTATATTGCTGGCGTGCGGCGCGGACGGTAACTGGCGAGTGTGGTCTTGCGTGACTATGCGCATGACCCGACGTTTATCCTGGTCCGATGCCTTTTGGTCCGTCGGTGCAGGCCGGCGTTTCGCGATATTTCAGCTGATGAAATATTCATGAGTTCCGTAAGTACCCGTTGCCGAATCAGAGTTGGCTAAGTGCTTTCAGTATTTAATTTTTTTTTCTGCCTCGTGAATTTTAACCGGATGTCCAAAAAACAATTACCTCATAAAGTTTCTTGATTGTAATACTTGTTTACCATCAGCTGCCAAAGTTTTGCACAAGAGGTTTCATCACACAGCTTGAAAAGGATGCTCTTTCTGTCAGAAAAGTTCATATTTTATTGTCTCTTCTCCCAAATACCCATTACTTCTGGATCTAGCCATTACCTTTGATTCCACTTCACCTGTTGTCTCAGAGGCCACCCCACTCACTCCTCGTCAATCTCTTTTTCACTAATAGCCTGTAGCATGTTTGAAACTGTTTTCAGAACTTCAGCAACAGGTCCAAAAATGTATGATTATTTTTAAATGTGATTATGGAAGTAGAAGACCCTAGTACAAATGAAAAATGGAAGAAAATTTTTTTTTTTTTTTTCAGCAGAATTTCTGAGCCTAATGGTTTTTTCTGCCTTTTCTTACTGCTTTTACCATGAGGTATACTCTCTTTACCATCGTTGGTAATCTTTTCCCTTTTTCTCTTATACCTTCAGGTACTCTCTTGTACCATTGTTGGTACTTTTCTGTTAATTAATTTGCTGTCATAGCAGATAAAAAAAGGTAGTCCGGGGTTTAAGCGGTGGACACAAACTTCCTACTTCTGATGCACACTCTGTGTGTTTATTGTTTGGGAGCTTCCCATTTGTATATTGACCCACCATGTACTATTTGTGAGAACTTTTCTAATAGGACCTTGTTGGAAAGGAAAAACAAGCTGATACTGAAGGGACTTCTAAAATCTCCCTTTTCAGAGGCTATTTCCTGGGTCGGAGGTCTCAACCACTACTAGAGCCAATAAGAAAATGGATGTTCCTACTAAGGCTAAATCTTTTCCTGTGTCCCTGGCTGGGGACTCCCACCAACCAAAACCTAAAAAGGGTAAAGTTTTGGCTCCGGAGCTCTCTGTCAGCCCCAGTGCTTTCGGGGCCTAGACCTTCGGCACCGAGGCCTTTGGCTCCATTAGTGATTTTGGCTCCGTCTTATCCTGCAGCCTTCTATATCAGAACCGAGGGGCTCCTCAGTTCAGACTATTACCACTGTATTGGCACCAACCGTTCAGTCGGCGCAGACCTTGACCGCATCGGCTTCGAAATCTTCTTTGGAACCAACGCCTTTATTGTTGACTCCAGTTTTTTCGGTTCCAGCTTTGGCACCGACAACCACTTCGGCACCAATCCCTGTATTGGTGTAGAGAATGACCTCGGCATCGATGACTTCTATTCAGACAACAGTAGTCCAGTCTCTCTCGGCACTGTTGTCCTTTGTGCGGTCAGATGAGATGGGCACCGAGTCTGCCTCTTCTGTGGACAGGCCTGTTTCTCACTCGGTCTCCATGAGGTCCACTAGAAGCCTTTCCGAACATGATGTGTTGTGTCCTGTGGACCAGGTACTCTTGGCCAGAGGTATCCCACCCCTCAGGAACTATCCTTCCTTCCTTGGGAGGTGATCACCCATCTCCAAAGACCCCTTCTTATTCTCCTCCTTCATTGCCTTTGAAGTCCATGGATGTAGCACAGTCTTCCCCTTCTGCGGTTCCCTTTATGGATCTCCCTAAGGGACCGCAGTTGCCTTCATGGCAGGAAAGTTTTGCTACTACCCAGGATGTCAGCTGTGACACGCATAGCTTGCTGCTCCACAGCCATCCAGGGACTCCGGGTCAGCAGCCTGAGCCACTTAGGGGGAGGGGTGACCCCTGTCCTAGACATACACTCCTCTTTGGGTGGACCAGCCTTCCAACTGATGGAGAAAGCTTTCGCTGCTGATGACTGTCTATACCTGTGCACTCCTCTGGTACACTGGTTTCACAAGTCGCATCTAGCGGACACCGGGTGCAAAGGCCGTAGGACATATTCCCTCAGGAATCCCCTTTTCTGCTGTCTTCTCCAGCTTCTCCCGCTGAGGAGGTCCACTGGAAAAGATTGTGTAAGAGGAAGGAAGCACATGGACTCCACAGAGGAGTCCCTCACCGAACACATAGATTTTGATGAGGGGGAAGGATCCCCTTGTTCACCCTCTGCAGTATCCTTTGGTGATATCCTCGAAATCCTGAAACAGAGAGGTGACTGTCAGTCCTCTAATCCGACCTCTGAGGAATCTGTGTTCCTGCAGGCCTTTTGCGCCCAGCCCCCTACCTCCTGGTTTACTTCACCTGCTGAAGAACTTGTCCGGCTCATCGTGCAGCATGCTTGGAAGGCTCCTGATACCATCGAAGCTATTCCCCGGAGGCCAGATAAGATCTTTCCCCTCCTGCTTCTGATCCCCATTGGTCCAAAGGTCTTCCTGTGGATGTTTTGGTGGTGGCAGCCACAACAAAAAAGGATCTGGCAGAAGAAGAAAGCCAGACTGTCCATCCGCCTAACAGAGTCCCGGGCCCTGGACAGGATAGGGAAGCACACCTTTGCTTCAGCGACCTTTGCTATCAGGTCCCTGAATTATATGGCACATTTTACCAGGCTTCAAAGGGATCTGGTTTCTGAGCTGTCTGAAATCTTGGCTGGTGACATGTCTGATGAGGTCCTGAACAAAGTGGCCTCTCAGCTGGCCACCATTGAATCTATATCCAACTCCTCTATGCGACTGATATCTCACGCATCAGAAGGAGCAGCTAGAGCAGCGGGTTCAGCTGCGGTCTTGAGACGACATGCCTGGATGTGCTTGTGCAACTTCGCAGAACCCTTTAAGTCTTCTTTTCTTAATGCCCCCATTGAGGCCTCCTCGTTGTTTGGGCCCAAAGTTAAAAGCACACTAGCCAGATGTGAACGGGGCAGAGGGGGACCATGTAACTAGGGTTCTGGAGATTCTTTTCCTGGTCAATCCTACCAGCGCTCCTGAAGAACGGCCCAACTCCTTTTCTCTGGAGGTGGCTGGGGGATGTTTCTCCTTGTACCCTTCTGCCTGGCTAACCATCACCACCGATTCTTGGGTACAAAGGATCATAACTAGAGGTTATCATATCCCCTTCGATCTTTGTCCCATCCTTTCAAAAAATCTTCCCGACATTCCACCCAGTCAAAGGGAAGAAGCAGCACTAGAGATAGAAAAGCTGCTAAGAGTCATCCAAGTAGTCCCTCCAGACCAGATAGGATCCGGATTCTACTCGACTATTTTTGGTGCCAAAGAAAACCGGGGACTGGAGACCAATTTTAGATCTCGGCATATTGAACAAGTTTGTGAGAGTACAAAAATTCCGGATGGTCACAATACAGTCTGTCCTCCCGCTTTTGGATGTGCTCTGTAGATCTTCAAGATGCGTACTACCACATAAAGGTGGACAGGCCATCAAGAAGATTTCTGCACTTCTGTGCAGGAGCCAGTCACTACCAGTTCAGAGTACTGCCCTTCGGACTCTCTACAGCCCCCAGAGTGTTCACAAAGTGCATGGCAGTTGTCACAGCTCACTTGTGACTTCAAGGATTCCAGGTGTTTCCATACCTAGATGACTGGCTCATTTCTGCCCCCACCAGACATCTACTGGAAAAAGCCCTGGCATACTCTCTCCTCGCTGCTCAAAGGCCAGGCATAACCATAAACTGGCAGAAATCCAATCACACCCCATCTCAGTCGACAGAATTCATAGGGGTTATCTTGGACACGAAAAACTGCAGAGCTGCTATTCCAGAGCACAGAATTTTAAGGATAAAGCAACAACTAATTCCAATCCTTTCAAAGGAAAAATCCACGGCTCACTCTGTTCTACAGCTGTTGGGTTCCATGGCAGCCTCCATCACCATTGTTCCCCTGACCAGGGTTCACATGAGGCTTCTACATTGGCTACTGCTCACCCAATGGTATCCTTTTCAGCATCCTCTTTCAGCCATGATTCGAGTAACCCACAAGTGCAAACAGGATTTAAATTGGTGAATGACACACAATCTCTCACAATGGTCTCACCCCTTCTCCCCCCCCCAGCAACCCAAGGCCGCAGTGACCACGGACGCCTCTCTGATGGGGTGGGGGTGGGGGGCTGTGTCAGGGGCAGACAGTCCAAGGCACTTGGTCAGAACTGGAGGCCCATCTGCATATACATGTTCTAGAGCTGAGGGCAGTGCTTCTGGTGTTGCAAGCATTCCATCCCCTGCTGCCATCTTGGACAATTGCGATTCAATCAGACAACATGGCGGTGGACTGTTACATCAACAAGCAAGGTGGAACAAAATCTTACCCCCTTTGTCGAGAGGCCATGAGGATATGGCAATGGGCGATGGCTACCAACCGTTTTCTTCTAGCAACGCACATTCTCTGGAGTTCCAGCGTGATAGACAGACTCAGCAGGTGCATTCTTCAACCTCACGAGTGGTCCCTGAATCCCTTGATAGCAGCGGAGATCTTCCACCTCTGGGGCCATCCTTGCTGCGACCTCTTTGCATCCCCGACCAACTACAAATACAGCAACTACTTCGCCCTGATTCCCACTCTGGGACAGTCACCCAGGGACGCTCTAGTCCACGATTGGCCCTCGGGTCTTCTTTACGCATTTCCACCCTTTCCGCTCATTCCCCAATTTCTGAAGAAAGCCCATCTGTTGAGGAAGGTGATTCATAGCACCATATTGGCCTTGACAGATTTGGTTCCCCTTCCTTTGGCCTCACCTACTAGATTGACCATGGATTCTCCATCCAACCCCGGAGTTGATCTCACACCCACAGAACCTGATCCATTGCAACTTGAACAGCCTGAAGCTCACGGCTTGGCTACTCCAATTCCCTTGATTGCCAGGCAGAATAATCTTTCTTTACCAGTACGTGATATTCTCATTGCTTCTCATAAGTCTTCCACTAGAATTACTTATCTGAGCAAGTGGAAAAGATTTACCTGTTGGCTGAAGGATAAACAAATAGATCCCTTTTCAGCACCAGTGTCGATAATACTAGACTATCTGGCTGACCTGTTTCAATCAGGTCTGTCGGCCTCTACCATTAGCGTTTATTTGGCTGCAATTTCTAATTTTCATGAGGGTGTCCAAGATTCCTCTCTTATGTCCCATAAATTGTGCAAGACCTTCATCAAAGGTGTGAATCCTCTGAAGCCACCTTTTAGAGAACCTATTCAACCGTGGGATTTATCATTAGTTCTACAAGCTCTGACAGTGTCACCTTTCGAACCAGTCTCTTCTTGCGACCTGAAGTATTTGTCATGGAAAACCTTGTTTATGATCGCTATTACTTCTGCCAGACGTATTTCTGAACTTCAAGCTTTATGTATCAAGAGTCCATACTTGATTTTTTATAGAGATAGAGTGTCTCTGAGAAGTAATCCGTCATTTCTGCCTAAAGTGATCTCTGAAATGTCCATTAATCAAGCCACTGAATTGCCAGTTTTCTTTCCCAATCATTCAAACAGAGGAGAGTATTGCCTACATACCCTAGATATACACAGGCAAATCCGTTTTTACTTAAACAGGACTAAACCCTTTCGTAAGTCTGACCAGTTAATTTTGGCCTTTTCTGTACCTAGATTAGGATCTGCTGTTGCTAAGGTCACATTAGCTAGATGGTTGAAGGACTGTGTGACCTTTATTTATACACAGCGTAATATCTTGTTGCCTACTATCATGAAAGCTCATTCAACAAGGTCAATGGGAACTTCTGCTGCCTTCCATGTCAGAGCTTCTTTACATGACATCTGTGCAGCTGCAGCTTGGGCTACGCCTCATACCTTCATCAATCATTAGAAATTGGATTTGGCCTCCAGGGGAAGAGCATCTTTCGGTTTTATGGTGCTCAGCAATGTCCTTCCATGAGAGCCTCCAAGGAATAGAGGTAGCTGGGGACTCTGTCCCATGCGTAAGGAATGAACGAGGATTAACAATATCAGATAAAGAAATTATGTCTTGCCATAACGTTCCATCTGTATTGTTGATCCTCGTTCAGTCATTACGACCCTCCCTCCTTCCCCCTCCTGTGGTTTCTAGTGGTTCTCACCATCCGGTTCTCTTAGGTTATTTGACCAGAGGTAGCCTGTACCTTCTTTGACTTGCAAACTCAATCTGAGGTAACAGGGAGAGGGGGATTGTGGGTAAGAGTTTAGCTCAAGAGTTTTAAGCTGATGCGAGCTTGGAAAATGACTGGCTCTGTGCCGAGGTCGGAACAGATACCCATGTGTAATGACCAAACGAGGATCAACAATACAGATGGAACATTATGGTAAGACATAACTTCTTTTTCGGCAGTGGTCTTCGATTGACTGGGTTGGAGTGCTTTGAGATTAGTTCTGTTTATTGATGAGTATGAGGCCTAGGGGAGGGAGTGATTATTTGTTCTTGTGTTTTGGTCTAGCTTGTTCTTTTATCAGTTGAGTGAGGCTGCTGTTACTGATGCCATCAATGATTTCTATGTTGAATGGTATTCGAGCCTCCAAGAATTATAGTCTTTGTCTGGTTTGTTACATTATCTTCTTTGAAAGTGCTGTATTTTGTTTTGGTTTGGTTTGGTAGAGGATGGTACAGTTCATATCTGTGGCTAACCAATTTGGGCATGGTCAGTTTAAGGACGAGTTTTGTGTACGAGTATATTTTAAGGTTTTCATTAATAAGTAATAGAGTTCTTTTGCCCTCTCTGGTTCCTGGTCTGGTGTTGGAAAGATATGTGCATCCTGAGAAATGGGAAATTAAGTAGCTTGGTTTAGTTTGTTTTGTTTTATTCAGGGTTCCTTGAATGCAAGATTGTCTGGTATTTATGTAAAGAAAATGCATGTAACTGCTTCAGTTTATTTAGCATACTCCTGCATTTAGTGTAGCTCTGTTAAGTGAGAAAGATATTGCTGTATATTAGGGGAGTGGTTAGGAGTGGGAAAGATGCAGTGACCTGGATTTGATTCACAATAACTTCAAAGGAATAGAATATTTGGAAATGAGGTAAGTTATATGGTAAGTCTGTAAAACATTTCAAGGGAGTGGGAGTGGAAGGCTTTTTTGATACAAGGATAATTTGGGAGAAATGGCAAATAGGATGCCAAAATTGATAGAGCTGGACCAGTGTGGTTTTGTGGTGGGGATTTGACAACATTGATAGAACAATGATGATCCAGAGGGAAGCAGACTGTAAAAAAATGTTGCTATTGTTGGGCCTTGATGCAGAGATAACATTCAACAGCGTTAGCAGGAATTTTATGAGTAGGACAATGAAAGCATTTACATTCCCTGATAAAATAATAAGCTTAATTAGGAGAATATATGAGGTAGTGGAGGCAAAAGTGAATGTGGGAGGAGTCTTCTTCTCTGATAAGTTGTGTCTGAACAGAGGAACCATGCAGGGGTGTCCTCTTTCCCCTTTGTTGTTTGTGTTACTTTCTTTCACAATGGTTCTAAATATAAGGGACTCAGAAATTCAAGGATGCAATTATAGGTTCATAGGTGTGTACTAGGCTAATGGCCCTGGAGCCTTTACAAGCCTAGCCCATAGGATTACCCTGGTATTGTGCCACCCGACCTTAGTTCCCATTGCCTCTGTCAAGTAGAGCCACTGGAGTGATCCCTGGGGTGAATTTTCTATTTCCCATCCACTCATCAAGATTCCTCTTGAAGAGGGCCAGTGAGGTGCTCTGCTTGACATGTATGGGAAATCTATTCCATAGCATGGGCAGTCTCTGGCTTATGAACCTGTCCCTCCAGCATGTTCTGTTGTTTGTGGTAATGAGGTTGAGGTCTGTGGCGTGTGTGGTGTGGAAGGATTGGGATTTCTTTAGATGTAGCATTTCTAACTGAGCTGGGTCAGACATGGCTTTGTAAGTCAAGCAGAGATCGCCTCTAAGTAGGCGATATCAGACAGAGAATAGTTGGAGTTTTTTGAGTCTGTCCATATAGGACAAGTGTTTAACTCATTAACCCCGAGCACCTTCTCACAGCACCTCTGTGCTTACCTCCCAGCGCGCTGTGAGAAACTAGTAATTAAATGTAGTTACAGCCGAGTCCCTTCCACAAGCGCATCTAACTTTATAGCCATATTGCAGCTCCACTGTTAAAAAATAAGTTGAAAAAGTACCTGAACTTGTTCATATACTTTCTCAACTTACTTTTCATTGTGGAGTTGCATGATCTTTTTTGAGTAAATCAGCTGTATATACAAGTAATCTTAATAAGCCAATTCTGTATGCATTGCAAGGAGCGAGTGGTGGCAGCCAATCGGATTAACCCATTTCAAGCTGCCACTGGCATAACTCCTTCACCCCCAATCTTAATTTTCTTTGATCTTTTTAATTAAATAGCAGGTTTAGCAGAAGCAATCTCCTTTCCTTTTTCCGTGTGTGTGCAGGTTTTTGACTGTAGAATAAAAGTGATACTACGACGATCTTGCAAGATAAAAAAATCAAGCAAGTAAGGCTACAGTGGAGTCCTTTCCCAGAGTAGAGGTGAGTTGTTCACTGGAAGTCCTAGCTTGGCAAAATTGTGCCCAATATTTTCCACAGTTCTTTTTGGTCTTCCTGTATTCATTCCTTACGTATAATATACTCTTTGGATTGACTGTGATTAAGTTTCATGTCCTCGACGTGGTTATTTGCTGCAGAAACATTTAAAGCTACTGAAAGTCACACTCGTACTAAAACAAAAAAAAACACACACACAATTTTACACTGTTCATTTGTCAGCTCAAAACAAGATACATTTAACACCATAGATTCTGAATTGATATTGTCCGAACAAATTAAAAAAAAAAAAAAAAACCTCAACTGAATTAAATTACTGCCATCTACCTCTTTTGTGGGTTTCTCATGATTTTCCTTTTGCAACATATGTTTTAAATCTGTTGGTATTCCTCCCTCTTTTTCTAGTTTTCCACTTGTCTAAATTGTTCATATGCTGCTGGCTGCTGTACAGGTGGAAGGGGGAAGGGAAAGGCATCACTTTCCCATTGTGTGGTGCAGCCGATACCTTCCAAGGAGGCAAATTATACTGTTTACTGCTTTTTGGAACCTCCGGTTTGATGTAAAGATGTTCCCTGTCGTTGAGCAATTTTAAACCGCGTCATGGGGTTGATCTTTGTTTGCTTCAATGTACTTACTATTCCTGAGCAAGTGACAGTGAGACTGGGTGAAAATAGTTCAAGACAAATTATTGTACAAAGAGTCTGCTATTTTAAAGTATGGCACTTTAATGCCTTCAGGCTTGAGTTTTGAGTACAACTGGAAATAATTAATTTATTGACTGACTGATCATGTTTGAATTTTCTGTTGTATACAACTGTTTTTATAGATTTGTTTGTTGCTCCTTGAAGGCTTGTTAGCCAAGGAGCTAGAGTCTATTAAAGCTTTTGTCCCTTGGTCAATCAGTCGCTCGCTATTTTTTAGTACTAATAGCAACAGTTTGTGTAGATAGAAAGGCACATAAATCTCTACATGTAGATTCTTATATTATTTAAGGTAAATAGCTTTAAAAATGAAATGAAGTTGTGAAACTGTGATAACTGGCAGGTTTGAGGCACTTGGAACCGCATGCACTTGAACTAAATCAGACATCAGTGAGGAATTGACTAAACATTGTGCTCGAACATTTTTATTGGCATCTTGCTAGCGAGAGAACAATTTTAGTTAAAAGGGCAATGGCATGGACCTTTCTGAAAAGGGGAAATGAAAGCATAGAAAGAAGGGAAATTAGTGGTTTCTAAATACAAACACTTCCTTGGTAATTGCAGTATAAGAAAGCATTTAGTAAACAGGTGTAACATTAGATTATGGACTATTGTTGCTTTTTACTATAGTGAAATATTTTTTACTAGATGTTTGTAGTTGTCCTGTGATGGAAAGAAATTAACATTAGTTTTATAATAACCACAGGTGAAATAATTTGTTGTAGCATGAATATCCTCAAAGTACGTAAAGCTTATGAGAGTTCTCATGTAGGTGGAGTGTTAGGTTTTAGGTGGAAGGGTTGCATGCTTACTTTAAATTGACTTCTGTTATATTTATGATATAATAAGATCCAATATAACATAATGTCTGAATTATGAGTCATGTGTTATTTGTGTGTTTTAAAAAGGAAAGGGTGTGTAGGTTGTGCACTACTGTATTTGGAAAAACAAGTACAAAATTCTAAAAGGCGTGAAAAAATGGTAATATGTAGAAGTTTATCTGCAAGTGTATTTATCTAAGCTGCCAGATGGAGTATTATGTGCAAAAATGTCTAGCATTATTAGTGGTAGTAATGTTTACTGGTTACTATAGACAGTGCAGCCATTCAAACCTGAAATGTAAATGGCCTTTCCAGGACATATAAAAGGTAATAGCATACATTTAAGTGTAGAATGCAAAAAGCAATGGTACAGGAGATGCACTTGGGCAGGAATGAACGTATTTATTTATTTTATTTATTTACATTTGTTGACTGGGAGTGTCCGACTGGACGTAGGTCCATTTTCAGCGGAGGCCCGGGGAGAAAAGCTCCACAGTTAAAATAAGCAGACAGTAGTTGCATTGGATTACATAGCGATTAACAATTTAACACAGCAATTAATTACAAACATATTTACAGATGAAGAACATGGTACATCAGTAGACAACTAGAATCTTTATCTGTGAAGTACATAACAGACATTAACAAATGTTACAATAAGAAGTTCCTGCTGTATAATAAGTACTAGGCTTATGAGCATCTGAGCTTGCTATAATCAAGGTAGTTAGTGGGGTGGAAAGAAATTTAGTGGTTGGATTGGGTGGGTGATATTAGAGTGGGAGTTGCACACGTATACTTGAAGGAAGAGTTTCAGGTTGGATACAAAGCAGAAGATGGGCGTAATTATGATTGGTAGGTAGAGGAGCTCTAGTAGTGCTGGAAGGAAAAAATATCAATTATGCTATGTTATCCGTTATTACTAAGGTCTTTACCTCACAGACACAAGGTACAAGGTTTGATCCTGATTTCCAGTCAACCTCCATGTGTAGAGTTTGCATGTTCTCCTCATGAGTGTGTGGGATTTCGCCCACCTCTCAGAAAAACAAGCGAAGAGGTTCCACATCAAGAAGGGAAGCTACTTCAAGGTATTGGGAGCAAATAACTAGAAAGGGAAAGGTAACAGAATGGGAAGAGGCCAAGAATTTATTTGGACTGCAGGTCAGATATTACCTTCCCTATCAAGGATTGATATCAGTACAGGCAAAGAGAAAGAAATAGGGGGGTCCTGTATGAAAGACCAGCACTGATAGCGTTTTTAGAAGAATCTAAAAGAGAAGCTGCCATTAAAAAAAGGAATAACTAGTAGAGCATATTAAATATTGCATGGTAACTATAAGAATCAATCAGAGGCGGTTAGAAAGGATTGGGAATAGAGATTGGATAAGCAGTTCACAAAGAAACAATGGGAGGATATATGTACGTCTCCCTTGCATGGGTCTTTTCAAATTATCTGTGGTATGATCCCAGTTATTCTCTTTAGGAGTAAAATATAATTATCAACCATGGGATGTGCAAAGGCTCATTTATAACCAATTGGGATATGTTATTTTGAGCACAAAAAGGAAAATTGGATAGGCTTAAAATTACCTGCAAGGGTAGCTAGCCTAGTACTTACCTACGAACCTATGAACCTTTGTAAAAAGTCACTTGGATCAAGCCACCAAATGCCTCATATCAAGAGAGTAACAACTTCTAAATGGTTTACTTATATGGAAAAGAGTCTTGAGCACATTTTCCAGATCTGAGTCCCCATAACTAATCCTACTGAAAATTGCTTGCAGAGTGGGAACTCGTTCTGTGACCAGAAGATCATCTAGTTTTCAATTTCTCTCAATAATTTACAAAATAATCTCCACTGATTTTTAATTTCATAGTTTCTGTATGCCTAAGCAGTGCAGGAATTGTATATAAAGTTACTGAAAATAATATTATTGACCTCCAGACCACTCTCATGGTGGTTGTGGCAGGAGCCACCTGTTGTAACTTATTCAGGGTATATTAAACTAAAAAGTGAATGATTTGCTTGAAGTGCAGACGTCAATTTCTTGATACCTTTTTCGTTATTCCTATCCATTTTGCTTGATAAAGTATCCATGGATTCATAGGTACATACTAGGCTAGCTGTGCAACCCAAATGTGGATCTCAAATTTGATTTATATTTGATTTATAGGGGTTATATACTGACTTACCATATTTCTAAGTCACTCATCGAACTTTAAGTGCACTTTCTGTTAAAGTATGTAAGACTCTGGTACCACAACTGGGTAGATGTCTTTTGTTGCTTGTAGAACTATGGAGCTGAGATTTCCATGAATTCCTGTAGTACTGACATGGGAGACACTTAGCCAAGCAAACAAACAAACATGTAAATAAAATAATTTGGCAGTACTGTTAGCTGGTCTTTCTTCTGTAATTCCTGCTGAATCAAGTCTGCCTCCTCCAGTTTCTAGGGCTTGTGGACTTGGCATCTAGAACTTGCATACTAAATTAGGAAGTTTGCACCAAATCTGTCTGCTAGCAGGTTAGCGATGTACTTGGGGTCAGTATGAGTGGTACCATCCACTACTAGTTAGGCACAAAGTTGGGCCTTCCATTTTAGATTTCTGACATAGTTAAAGAATGCCTTCTGATTATACTTGGCTAGGGATGCTAGTTTAGCTTTGTAGTTGGCTTTAGAGGACATTATAAGATATCTAATTGGCTTGCTCAAAATGTGGAGGGTGTCCTTCCCCTGCTGAGTCGGTTCCCTCTTGTTTTTAGACATTACTTTCTTCCTAGTGTTGTATAAACTATTTATGGTTGATGTCCACCAGGTTGGCTTGTTTTTTTGTGAGGACCTTGTTTTGATCCGTTCACGTACAGCTGAGTCTATACATTTGTATACGTGTTTATACAGGGCATTTGTGTACAACTGTATAGGAGTCCTTGTTGATAGTGGTAGCAAAGGGTTTGAAACTATTTATGCCATTGCTTAGGAGGCTTATAGTTTTGCTTTGGAGACCTTTTTCACCCTTTTTTCTCTTGGGGGGGGGGTTCAGATATGATCATTACTTTAAATGAGACTGAACAGACCCTACCAGGGAGGGCAACACACAGGGTGTAGTGCAGAGACCCCCTATGTTGGTGAGTACTAAGTCTAGGACTAATGGGTTCATAGATTTAAGCCTTGCCAATTAATCCATATGAGAATCAAACCCTGCACATGTGTCTGTAAGGCAGATATCTTAAACATTATGCCAACCTACCCCTAAACAAATTACTTTTAGGTTCCTAGATTAGTACTAGGCTAACTACCCTTGTGGACCATTTTACGCCTAGCCAATTATCCAGTGTAAGAATCAAATACTGCACCTTGTGTCTATAAGTTAAGACACCTTAACCATTATGCAAACCTCCCACTAAAGCTAATTAGGAATGGAAGTAGGGGAAATATTAAAGACCCACTGTGCAGTGCTGTGATATGTGTCTCTTTCTGGTTCAGAAGAGGCAGTCAGGTGGGTAGGTAGTTACGAAAGGGTAAATAATGAACTACTTTGAAGATGAAAAGGTATGTACCAATATCTGTATGATAATAAAAGGACATTAAAGTTGTAGTGTATGCTGGGCAGTTGTTCTTAGAGCTATAAGGCAGGAGCCTTCTGTTTCAAAATATGCAAACATAAACACACGCACACACACACACACACACACACACACACACACACACACACACACACACACACACACACACACACAAATACACACCAGACCTCTCAACTGTCCCAGTTTGGAAGAATGTATCTATTTTCAAATGTGATTTACCCCTGCACATGATGTACCTATTTTTGGAAGTATGTCCCTATTTTCTGGCTTGATTTACAATCCCTGTTATCACACATGATTTTTAAATCTGACTAGTACACAGAAAACCACACTACAGGACCTGTATATAATAACCAGTAATTTAAAGACAAAGGACACACATCTTAACTGTGTGATTATGACCAAGCCATGTAACCAGACATTGGTCCTGGGCTGACTTTTTGAAAAAAGTCCATGGAGATTAATGCTCTACCCTGAAAAACAAATACAAATAAAATAAAAAAAATATATCTCCTTTTTCCAGAATTAAAAATAATTGACATTGTGTGGTAGAATTCTGCAGTATACATTACATTGTACAAGTTGTATACATCTCTTTGATAATGTGCTTATATTTCCATAATTTTCTTCATTCTTAGTGTTTTTAAACATGCTTCTGAGTAGTATCCCACATTCCTACTGGAAGTGGGAAGTTATGTACTCTTTAGTTTTCAAATTTTATAGGTTCATAGGTTGGCAGTAGGCTATCAGCCCTAGGGCCTATACAAGCCTAGCCATAACAATTCCGTGGCTATTTCTTCCCACACTATTATGTTAATTAAATGTCCAGATTTTTGGCTGGATGTACCTACTTTTCAAGGGCCTTTGTACCTAATGTCTGCGAGTTGAGAGAGTATCACACACTCTCACACACACACACACACACACACACACACACACACACACACACACACACACACACACGTTGGGTATGCAATTGAATGTTAGTATAGTGGTTGTACCACTGACTGGCACTTAAAAAAGGTAAATTGTGAACTGTCATATGAATTCCTTCTGTTTTCTGGAGTACGTTCTCAGCCCATACTGGAAGCACTGTGAAAACTGTAGTATTATGTGTTGTAAATCAACATCATCCCCTTCTAACTACTCATCATGGTCTACACTACCTAGATCTGAGAGCTCTTACCTCCTCCCCCAAGTAGCAGTGTGAGTGATCTTCCTAACTTACTGTGTGGACTAGTAGATGTGGAATATTAATTCTGCTTCAGAACACACAGGCACATAATTCATACATGCTGCTGCTGCTGCTGCTTATGTCAAAGCTTAAACAGTTAATTCTTAATTGGAGGATATACTGGTGAAGAGGGGTCCTTCTGGGTGTAGTAGGGGCAACAAAAGAACATTGTAGGAAGTACACTCACTGAAATAATCCGGACCTTTTCTCAAATGTGTCTTTACAGAATTAAGACGTTACTTGCTTTAACTCTGATTCCAATACACAGTCTTGTTATCAGAGTACAGGTACAAAAGATGGCTGGAGCATTCCTACATGTTGGTGTTCTTTTGGTAATGTGAAGTGTTGTTTTTGTGCCAAACGTACCTTTTGGAATTGTGGCCAAAAAGTTCACCCTTGGTCTCATCAGACCATAACACATTTTCCCACATGCTTTAGACAAAAGAATGTGCATACCTCAGTATTTTACTGAAGGGGTTGCTTGGGTGAATGTCTCAGGGTGGTGCCATGTGTATACCTGGGCATACTAATGAAGATGTTCCTTGGGGCAGTACTTCATTGTGCATCAGGGAAGTGCTTGTGCATACATGGTCAGACTGCTGAAGTGAACACTGGGCAACTTAGTTTATGGTGCTTGTGCATACACAATGGGGGGGTGCTTGTGCATACACAATGGGGGGGGCTATCTTCTTTACTGTCATATGATATACAGATCAACAGAGAAAACGGGACCCCAGTACTCCAGTCTTCTAGTATGATTGTAACAGTGCTAACTGATGGCTTCTGGAGAAAAGGTTATGAATTACCCAAGGACAATAATTATGGTTATAGACTTATTTTACTTCAGAAAATGTTTAGTAAGCCACTTTCTTATTCCATCAATATCTCAAGTTAATGATACTAACATTTTAAGTGTCTCTGGTTATGCAGAAATGTTGGAATGATGGATAACAGCAACAGTGCTGATCAGTATATCCAAACATTCTGAAAGTATATTCTGATTTTGTCTTTGTTTCTAATGAATAATGTCTGGGTGGTATGATAGGCTTAGTATTTTGTTGCTGATTATTGGCCTTGCTCAACCAGATATTTTGGGCAATATTTCTGCTTTTTTTTACTTCTGTGTCTTAATCTAACCAGAGGAATGGTTAGATGAGATAACATGAATTACTACTATTTGGACTAATTCTTACATGGATGGACCAGATAGCTTAGCCATTTCTGCTTGTAATTCTCTTTGTGATTATACTCAGTAGTAGAGTGAGGTAAAGGTTATTACTTGCTGACTACTACCAGCATGGAGCTACCATATATTTTGGGCATTTCTCCTGGCTTTGTCTGTCATGTGATGAAATTAGGTGGAGGAATGGCTCAGTAATATCTAAGTGTTATACTATTTTAATGAATTACTAACGTCTTCACCTAACAGATGATGATGACTCTGTGTTACATAATATATAACACCTGCATAAGGTAATATAATAAATGCCTACTCAACAGGTTATGTGCAGAATTATCACCTGTGTCTGAGCATGCATAACTTTCAAGTGAATAAATGCAGCTCATTATCACATTAACAATAACTGCAGTTTCATAATAGCACTGAGTCATTATCACTTTTCAGGTAAAACTCTCAGCAGCTGTCACTGTTATTCACATAAGTAGAAGTCGTTATCACATTGATGAATGCACAAGCCAGATTTGGGTTTTTGTCTACATAGTCATTTCAAGCCATCCCCCCACCAGTTTGTCATTTTTATAATTTGTGTGATATGCAGTAAAGTCATCATTGTGGTTATATGATTCATATGTTTGTGAACTACTGCAAGGAGATATTACATTACTTCCATGCTTGATCCCTTATGTTGGGTAGAGGTAAGGCAGACTGCTGACATGGAAAAAGATCATGAGACAGTAGTGGTATTAGCAGTTTGAGTGAGTAACCAACACAGGTATCGCACACATCAGATGCCCTCGCGTACCACTGAAGTCCTATGTCTGTCCTGGGTTCATTAGTGGAGTGGCGGTCCTTACCCTGCTTTTTCTATTTACATGCACCCTGTCTGTAGCCCTTGGTCAGTTTCCACTCATTTCCACTCATGCAGTATGTTGGCTACACCAAGACTGTGTATGTTTACAGTGATATGTGTCTATTAATTGGATTGTGTATGTAAGCTTCTGGTTTTCAGGTTGTTAGGTATGTACCCCTTCATCATCTTTCCAGATCTACAATTAGCCACAGCAGCATTACTGCAGAAGATGATCACCTGTTTAGAAATGATGGAGTTCACCTAATGAAGATGGCATTGAACGGTTCTTGAGTGATCTGCACAATGGCGTGATGGAAGCAATACATGACATACTGGCAACATGCACCTAGTGACAGAAGATTGAAAACAACCATAACCAAGTCGGAGCAGTATGATAAGTGAACATCTATTATATTTCATAAAAACCTTTTTCACTACTTGGAGCACTGTAAAATAATTGTAATTGTACCTCTGCTAGGGAACATGTCAACATGCTAAGTAATACCTCATTTGAAGTCAGTGCTAGTCCTCACAACATGGTAAAAGAACTATGCCCATGGGCTATGTACAGATGTCACAGTTCTGTTTAGGACTTGGGTTATGAGAGTTATGACATTTTTTTCATATTTTGGTAAGTAACTTTGCTAGGGAGCATGTAATTGTGCCAAGTGATACCTCATTTTGAATACAGTATTAGTCCTTACAACATGGTAAAAGAACTGTGTCTGTATGCTGTACAAATGTACAGATATCACAGTTGTACGACTAAGGTTATGAAAGTTATGAGTGTTTTCGTATTTTGGTAAATAACTTTGCAAGGGAGCATCTGAATGTGCTAAGTAGTACCTCATTTTGAAGACAGTATTAATAGTTGCAACTTGGTAAAAGAACAGGGCCTGTGTGTTGTAAACGTATGCAGATATCAAAGTTTGTTTCAGACTTATGATTTTTTTTCATATTTTGGTAAATAACTTTGCAAGGTAACATGTCAGTGTGCCAAGCAATACCTCATTTTGAAGACAGTGTTACTCCTCACAACATGTTGAAAAACTGTGTCTATGTACTGTACACATGTACAGATATCACAGTGTGTTTAGTCTTGTAGGATTATGAAAATTATACATTTCCAATACTTATTGTTATGCCCATATCTTTGCAAGGGAGCATGGTGATAACACAAATGAAGCATCATTTTGAAGCTGACATTGAGTCACACAACCTCTAGACTGATGTGTAGTATCTGTTACAGGTGATGAAATATTATGTTTTGTTTATTTATTAGTTATGAGAAATATTATATTAATCATATTACTGTGAATATCTCTGTAAAGGAGTATCACACCGTAATAGTTAAGGTATCATTTTAAAGCTGACATTCATACAAACAAATTAAATACAAATGTTATGGGTCTACATGGTACATTGCCCAAGATGTTGTGCTTTGCTTTTCCAAAAAGGTAAAAAATATGCACAATATCAGCATTGCTTGCCAAATATTTAATAATGACTTTAATATACACTATCAACATTTACACTGTTAAAAAGGGCAGTGTCTGCTGAACAACTTTCACATTGACATTTTAGCCTAGCTCTTATAGTTAAAAAGTTGTGAACATTTCTTTTCTGCATGGTATTACAAATGGATTTTCTGAAAATGAGCTCAGGCTGCACTATTGTTCCTATGGTGGAAGTAAGCAGGCAGCATTTTCTCAGCTGCACTGGAGTGAATGAGTTAAGGCCTAGGATCCTCTTTGTGAGGTACATTTGTGGTCTCTCCAGTTGTTGCAGGTGTCTAATGAGGTACATGTTAAATGGGGCATTGTTCTTGATGATTGGCCTAATGCGGTAAGAATAAAGGGAGACAATGACTTCTTTCTTCCTGGATGCAAAACCCTTAGTAATGAGATGTGCCACATAGAAGGACTTTCTGACCACAGTGGCAGTGTGGTGTTCAAAAGAGAGGTTGCTGTCAACCTGTGTTCCAAGATCTCTTACAATGCCTTCTGTGTTCAGTGGACTACCATTGATGTGGCAATTCAAGGGAACCAGGTTTTTCCCAAGGGGGATGACACATTTTTTGGCATTGAGCTTAAGACCATGGTTCTGACACCAGCTGTTGGTCTCAATAAGGGCTTTCTGTAGGATGTCAACATCACTTGGGGAGTTAATGATAGCTCCCAACTTGCAATCATCTGCGAACTTTGTCAGGCAGAGTCCCTTCGTGTTGGCCTGGACTTCAGAGAAGTAAATACCAAACAGGAGAGGACCCAAGACCAAACTCTGCAGGACTCCACTTGTGACTGTTTGGCAGTCTGATTTGGAGTCGGATACTTATGCGCTGTGGGTTCTGTGAGACGGTTTGCAACCCACTTAGTGATATATAGGGGCTGATGCCTAGCTTAGTGAGTTTTTCTATGAATCCTGAGTGGGGAATGTTATCAATGGCCTTGGCCAGATCAGGGTCGGCTGTATGAACCACCTGGCCTTCATCCACAGCTCTGGTGACTGACTCAAAAAAGTCGACCAAGTTGAGCAGGCATGATCTACTCTTCACAAAACCAACTATGTAAGATCCAGAGTTTGGAGATTCCCTATATATTTGTTTATGCGTTCCATAGCTTTGTATATCAGACTCGTCAAGCTAATGGGGAGATAGTTCTCAGGGTCTGTAGTCGCTCTTTTGTGGAGAGGGATGACTGTAGCATTGCACCATTCGTTAGGGACAAATCCTGAGGTGAGGCTGTGATTGAACAGGGTACACAGGTGAGATGCCAGTTCATTCTGTAGTTCATGTAGAACACAGCCAGGGATATTGTCTGGTACCATAGAAGCTGTATTCTTGGCCTTGGACAGTGCTGTTTTAAACTATGCCACAGTATTACTGGGTGCCTGGCAATCTACTGGTATTGTGATTGGTCCTTTGAAGGGGGGGGGGGTAAAATTGGCAATGAATCTGTCAGGCAATATATTGGTAATATCTGTTCTGTAGGAGGTACCATTGTGTAGTAGCTCAGAGCAAATCTGGGTATTGCCATGGAGATTCTTTACATAACTATAGAAGGCCTTGTGGTTGTCTTTACTATCTGCTGCAGTTCTGTTTTCATAGCTAGCTTTAGAGGATTTAATGAGGGATCTCGACTTTTTGTTGAGGCTGATAAGGTAGGTTTTAGAGTCTTGGAACTTCACCTTATTCCGCATCAGTTTCCTCCTTCTGTTTTAGAGTTTGTTTATGGCAGGAGACCACCAGATTGGCTTCCTTTTTCTGGAGGAGAGCGGCTTGGTTCTGTTGAGTATGGCGAGATCCATGCATTTGTGTACATGTTTGTACAATGCATTTGTGTATGATTCGGCAGTCATGCAACTATTCTCCATTTGCACAGGTGCGGTGAAGTTAGCCACCTCTGTTTTTAGGAGTCTAAAGTAAGCTTTGGATAAGTTTTTCATGGTGGTTACCTTTGTGGAGGGGGTGGGTGAATGTGGATTTCCAAGGTGATTAGTTTGTGGTCAGATCTAACCAGTGAGGAGTTTACTATTGGTGTAGAGCAGTGGTTGCCCATGTTAGTAATGACCAGGTCAAGGATGTTGCTCTCTCATTCATGGGGTTAAGAACGTGCTGGTCCAGGGCATTGGAATTAATGAATTCCAGGAAACGTTGGGCAAGTGTATTGGTACATCAGTAGTTTTCCCAGTTAATTGAGGGGTAGTTGAAGTTGCCCAGTATGAGAATGTTAGGTTGGACCCTAATTTTCTCCAGGGTGCTTAGGAATGTGGAGTGTGAGTCTTGGGATATGGTTGGGGGACCTATAGTAGGCTATGACCTGAATCACTGTCTTACCCAATGTTAGCTGCACCTGAAGTATCTCAGATGCGTTACGTTCATAGGTTTATACTAGGCTATCTGCCGTAAGGCATTTATAAGCCTAGCCTAAAGTTTTGTGGCTTACGCCACCCCTTATATGAAAAAATACTGTGCCCATTAGTTTGTTGTGCCTCTGTCCAGCAGTGACACAGAGATGATTCCTGGGGTAAACCTACGATCTCCCATCCGCAGGTCAAGATTTCTCTTGAACAGAGCCAGCGAGGTGCTCTGCCTCACATGGACCGGGATTTTATTCCACAGCATAGGGAGTCTCTGAGTGATAAATCTATCCCTCCAGCACATCCTATTTATATCCGTGCTAAGGTTTAAGTCGCTTGCTCTAGTGGTTTTGGTGGATTTGGATTTTTTGAGGTGGAGCATATCCATTAATTCCAGGTTGGACATGGCCTTGTATGTCAGGCACATGTCACCTCTGAGCAGACGGTATGCGACTGAATAGAGCTGGAGTTTCTCCAATCTGGCAGCATATGACAGATTTTGGAGTCCCTTTATCCTTTTGATGAGGAACTTTTGGGGTCTCTCCAATTGCCGCAGATGTCGGGTGAGATACATCCCGAATGGGGCATTGTACTCGATCATTGGTCTGATAAGTGAAGAGTACAGGGGAACAATGACCTCACTAGATCTGGATGTGAATCCCTTCATGATCAGGTGGGCAATGTAGAAGGTCTTTCTAACCACTTTAGCAACGTGAGTGTCAAAAGAAAGGCCACTGTCAACCTGGGTCCCCAGGTCCCTGATAACCTCTTCTGTGCTTAGTGGATTGCCACCTATATGGTAGCCTGGGGTTACCTTGTTTTTCCCAAAGGGTATGACTATACATTTTTTGGTGTTTAACTTCAGGCCATGGCTCTGGCACCAGCTATCTGTTTCGATGAGTCCCTTCAGAAGGATATCCGTGTCTGATGCACTTTCCACTATGGCGCCCAGTTTGCAGTCGTCTGCAAACTTTGTCAGCCAAAGTCCTCCCATGTTGGCCTGTACTTCTGAGAAGTAGATGCCGAACAATAGGGGGCCAAGGACCGAGCCCTGTGGGACACCACTTGTGACCGGCTTGGAGTCTGACATAGCGCCAGCAACTCTAACCCTGTGGGTTCTGTCCTTAAGCCAGTTTGCAACCCATCTTGTGACATATGGGTTTACATTTAAGCTGGTAAGTTTTTCTACAATACCCAGTGGGGTATTGTGTCAAGCCTTGCAAGGTCAAGGTAGGCTGTATGGACTGCCTTTCCCTCATCAATGGCCTTGGTGACTGTCGACCAAGTTCAAAAGGCATGATCTGCCCTTGACAAAGCCAAACTGGGTCGGGTCCAATGTCTGCAAGTCCCCTATATCTTTGTTTATGAGCTCCATTATGATCCTCTCCATAGCTTTGCAGACTAGACTTGTTAAGCTTATGGGGGTAATTACCAGGGTCCGTAGAGGCACTGCCTTTGTGGAGTGGGACCACAGTTGCCGTCACGCCACTCCTTGGGCACGTATCCTGTGGTAAGGCTGAGATTAAACAGCTGCCTTATGTGTGGGTTTAATTCCTCATTTAGCTCGTGTAGCACACAGCCGGGGACACCATCCGGTCCCATTGATGCTGTGTTTTTAGCTTTAGAGATTGCAGCTTTCACCTGCGCATTTGAGAGGTCTGGGAGGCTACACTCCGCTGGGATAGTTATCTCTCCTTTAGGGGGGGAGGGGGGTGAAGTTTGCACTGAACCTGTCTGCCAGTATGTTGGCAATGTCTGTGGGTTCAGTGATTTTTGTATCATTTTGGACTAATTCTGAGCATATCTGGGAGTTTCCACCCAGGTTCCTAACATAGCCGAAAAAGGCCTTATGATTGTCCTTTGAATCCATGGCAATTTTTCTCTCAAAATTGGCCTTAGTTGATTTTATGAGTGCTCGTATTTTTTTACTAATAATGATCAGGGGTGACTTCCCTTTTATGGATTTTGTTCCATCATGTAATAGCTTTCTCCTCTTATTGTAAAGTTTGTTAATGGCTGGGGTCCACCAGACTGGACGTTTGCCCTTTGTGGAAAGAGTCTTGGTTTTATTTGGGATTGCCTGATCCATGCAGTCCTGGAGGTGTTCATAGAAGGCATTTGTAAGGGCTTCTGCAGCTTGGGTTGTGGATGTTCTTCATCTCACATTGCTGCAGTCCTTACTTATGGGTAGTCCGCTGTCCTCGGTCGGCCCGAATACCAAAGTATTAGGCTGACGTCGGTCATGGGCACTCAGATCTGACATCAGAGCGTCAGGGTATAAAAGCGCATGACCGACGTCATATCCTCAGTCTTTTTTGCCGCATGGTCCGATGCAGAAGCAGCGTTGCAAGTGCCGTTCGGCGTTCTGAAATTTTCGAATTCCGAGTTTCAGACCGAAACCAAGTTGGGCTAAGTACCCGTTGGGGAATATTTTTGTTTTTCTTGCCTCTGTTAATTACGGATGTCAGAAAAAGTGAATAATTGTATTTCTTGTGGGAAACAGATACCGCATAGGGATTATCACTCTCTTTGCATTCCTTGTTTGGGACGGACCATGGCGTAGTCGGTGTCGGTTTTGTGCTAGGTTTAATAAGCGCACTATAAAAGGAGGTTAGATTGTGCTAGGTTAGTCTTTGGTAAGCGGTGTAATTATAATATGCCGTCGGATCCTCCGCCGTCCGCTTCCACGAAGAAGCAAAGACAAATCCTTGAAACCTAGACAGGTTGATTCGTCCGTTGGACGCCGGTCCTGCAGAAGCTACAGTAGAGCAGGTGGATCCGGCTGAAGTTTCTGTTGAGTCTCAGGGGAAACTTTGATTTTGCAGGATGTGGCCTCCCAGGAGTCAGGTCAGGCTGAAGAGGCCTCTCAAGTTACTGTTCTCCCTTCTATGCCTAAGGTGGTTAGGCCTTCTGCTTCTATTTCTAAGGCTTCTTCTAAGGGCAGGTCTGTTTTGCCTTCCTCTGGTGTCCCTTCAGGTACTTCAGGGTCTGTGCCTAAAAAGCACATGCTTAAAATGGCAGAAGATTTGATTACTTTAATTAGAGGTTCTATGCCCCCTCCTGATAAGAGGCCTAGGGTGGAGCCAGAGTTGGAAAGTTTGGATCAGGCCTCAGATGACTCAGAGTCTTCTGCTGAAGATATTCTAGATTTTCATCCTTATTCAGATTCTGATGCAGAGCATTCCACTCCTTCTGCTTCTCCTCCAGAGAATTTTTCATTTTCAGAAACTCTGCATTCCATGAGGGAGCATTTTAAGTGGGAAGGACAGGATTTCTCTGATTCACGGAAGAGGCTTAGGGAATTCTTGTTTTTACCACAGCATAGACCCTTGGCTATACCTCCTGTTTTGGATGTTGTTCAAGATGTTTTCTCGGAGGCTTCCCTTAATCCAGATTCTTTGCCTCCTGCGCCAGTTAAACCGGACAGATATTACAGGGTGCCTGAGGCTCATAAATATCTGTATAAGAGTCCTAGGGCGGACCCAGAAACTATTAGTCAGGGGCCTAAGGGTGTTAGAGCCTCTGTTGTAAAGAATCCGGTTCCTCTAGATAAGGAAGCTAGAGCTTTGGATAGATGGGGTAAGAAGGTGTATACCTCTTCTACTTTAGCAATGAGGGCTTTAAATTGCCAGTTTCATATGTTGAAGTATCAGAATTTCCTCCTTTCTCAGCTAAAATCTAAAGTGGATGCTTTGGCAGAGGGTATAGAGTGTAAAGAATTGCAGGATTTAGTACATGTCTCTGAACAGGTGGGTAAGCATTCTTTGCAATGTGGTTTTGATGCTGTACAGGCCTCTTCTAGGGTGGCTGCCACTGGTTCAGTTCTTCGTAGGCACGCCTGGCTTAAGGATCAGAATTTGTCCGAGCATGTTAAAACTAGAATTCTGGATGCCCCTTTACAGTCTGAAGTTTTGTTTGGTCCTCCTGTGGAGTCGGTTTTGAAGAAAATGGAAGACAAGGCTAAGTCTATGCAGACTGTTAAAGATTTTTTGCAGGTACAACCTCCAAAGTTTAGTAGGAATTGGCCTACTAAGGGGTGGACCTACCCTTCTTCTGATTCTCAATCTAGGGGTAGATCTAGGCGTGGCAGGGGCAGAGCTCACAGTACATTCAGGCCTAGAACTTGGAGTTCACCTGCACAATCTGCAGGTGAGGGCAGGGGCCAGTCCTTTCGTAAACAGGCCCAATGACCTGCATTTTCAGCTGCCAGATTCTTCTTGCCTGGCAGCTCCTTTGGGAGGAAAGTTAGCACTCTTCAAGCAAAACTGGCTTTTAGTCACCCAGGACAAATGGGTATTGGACATTATAAACCGAGGCTACAAGTTTTATTTCCATACATTGCCTCCTTTCAAAGGCATGCCAGACGTTCCTCCTCGGCAAAGGATAGAGGCTCACAAGCAGATTTCTTTGCTTCTTCAAATAGGAGCTATACAGCCAGTTCCTCTGTCAGAAGTGGGACTAGGATTTTATTCTCGCCTGTTTCTAGTACCAAAGAAAGGGAACACGTGGAGACCAATTTTGGATTTATCTATCCTCAACACTTATCTGGACATTCCAAAGTTCAAAATGCTGACGTTACAACAGCTTTTACCTCTGTTGGGAAAAGATCACTGGATGGTAACTCTGGATCTCAAAGAGGCTTATCTTCATGTTCCTATCAGGCCCAGTTGCAGGAGGTACCTGCGTTTTGGCTGGAAATTTACATTATCAGTTCTCTGCATTGCCCTTTGGCTTATCTACTGCCCAGAGTGTTCACAAAGGTTCTGGCTCCAGTGATTGCCTTTTCAGGTTAAGAGGAATACAGATTTATCCTTATTTGGACGATTGCCTGATTATTGCACAACACAAAGACGAACTTCTTCATCATCTTCAGTATGTGATGGTAGTGTTAAGATGCCTAGGGTATTCTGTGAACGAAACAAAGTCCAGTCTAGTACCCTCTCAGGACATGTGCTTTCTGGGTGTGAGACTGAATACAGCTTCCCAGATGGCCTTTTTGACCCCGGACAAACAAAGAAGCCTTTCTCTTTATTTCCATCAAATGTCTCTACAGTCCAGGCTGACTGCAAGGACAGTCCGTCAAGCCTTGGGGTTCATGGCATCTTGTATTTTGGTTCTTCCCAATGCCAAACTGCATATGAGGAAGCTTCAATGGTATCTCAAAAATGTATGGACACAACACTGCCAAGATATAGACACTGTCATTCCGATAATACCTTGCATTCAGAAAGAATTTTTGTGGTGGGCTCAGGAATGTCACCTAAACAAGGGACTCTCTGTGACCCGACCAGAGGCGAGTCAGATACTAACGACAGATGCCTCGGACAAGGCTTGGGGAGCACACCTCAATGGAAAATGGGTGCAAGACATGTGGCCTGTCAGACTTCAACATTTGCATATCAACTTGAAGGAGATGTTAGCAGTTCAATTTGCATTGATGGCTTTCAGGGATTTACTTCACCCAGGACAGGTGTTGATTCAAACAGACAACACTACTGTCATGTGGTACATCAACAAGCAAGGGGAACCCATTCGCACCTTTTTGCAGGCAAGCGATGATCTTGTGGGAGACTGCTCTCAGTTTACACCTCAATCTTCAGGCAAGGTTTCTACCAGGAGCACAGAACTCCTTAGCAGATGTGTTGAGCAGACAAATTGTGGATCCTCACGAGTGGAAACTGGATCCTCATGTGTTTCAAAAGTTGACAGTGTTATGGGGGACTCCAGACATAGATCTGTTCGCTTCTCCACTAAATTTCCAGTTGCCAAAGTTTTGCACAAAAATGTTTCATCCCACAGCTTGGAAGGTGGACGCTCTATCATTCAGTTGGAGCAATCTTCATGTCTATGCCTTTCCACCTCTGCCTCTCATTCCCAAGGTACTCCTGAAGGCCAGAATAGACAAGCCATCCATGATTCTGATAGCGTCGGATTGGCCTCGACAGCACTGGTACCCACTACTGAGGAGTTTAGTACGGGAGCCTCCATGGCCTCTGTCTTTGATTCCGCATCTTTTGTCTCAGGAGGGCAATCACTTCCTCAATGTCAAGATTCAGTCTCTACATCTCACAGCCTGGCATATTCTGTTTTAGACCCTGGAGGGTCTCAGCTTCCACAACAAGTTTTGAATGTTATTTTGGAGGCCAGAAGGCCTAGTACAAGGAAAGTTTACGCAGATAAATGGAGGAGATTTTTTCTTTGGAGCAAAGCGAAGGACTTTGATGTTTCCAAGCCTGATTTAAGTGCTTCTCTTCAATATCTTACTGAGTTATTGGACAAGGGTTTGTCTTTCTCCTCGATAAAGGTTCATGCTGCAGCCATTTCGGCTCACTATGACTGTGACCCTCCTTTATTTTCCCATCCTTTGTTTAAGCAATTTCTTAGAGGGGCAAAGAACATAAGACCCCCCACGTAGAGCTCCTACTCCTGCTTGGGATCTCAATTTTGTGTTGGAAAAACTTACTCTACAACCTTTTGAGCCTGCAGCTACTGCCGAGTTAAAGTATTTATCATGGAAGACTGCTTTTTTGTTGGCCATTACCTCTGCAAGAAGGGTTTCTGAATTACAGGCCCTTATGGCAGTGGAACCTTTCCTGATTTTTCATAAGGATAGGGTATCTTTGTGTACTAATCCTTCCTTTATGCCTAAAGTGGTTTCTAGTGTGGCCTTGAACCAAACTATTCATTTGCCTACTTTTATGCAAACCCCAAAATAAAGGGAGAAGATTTTGCATACTTTGGATATTCACAGACAGTTACGTTATTATTTGAGCAGAACCAAGGGGTTCAGGCAGTCTCAGCAGTTGTTTGTTTCTTTTGCTTTGGGTTCTCAGGGAAACCTGTTTCAAAACAAACTATTTCTAAATGGATTGGGTTTTGTATTTCTTTCTGTTATTCCCATCATGGTAAGGAGGTTCGGCTGGAATCAGACCTCATTCCACTAGAGCTACTGCCACTTCTACTGCCTTTCTAAGGGGTAGCTACAAAAGATATTTTGGAAGCAGCCACTTGGAGTTCAGTACATACTTTTTCCAAGCATTACCACCTTCCTCTTTATTCTAAGTCTAGGGCTGGATTTGCCTCTGCAATATTACAGGGCATTTTAGCAGCCCCTAATGCTTTATGATTTTGCCATCCTCCCTTTACCTCTGCTTTGGGATTCTACCCATAAGTAAGGACTGCAGCAATGTGAGATGAAGAACATAGTACAGTTTTGTACCTACCATAAATGTAGATGTCCGTAGATCCACATTGCTGCAGTCCAATTTACCCTCCCTCCTTCCCCTCTGTAGTTTGGCATGGTAATATGGTTTGGGTGATGGTTGTTGTTGGGCATGTTTTTGGGAGGTATCCTGTTTTTGGGCTGTGGCCTTTCTTTTTAGGGCCTTCTGACATCTGGGGCAAGAAAAGACTGAGGATATGACGTCGGTCATGCGCTTTTATACCCTGACGCTCTGATGTCAGATCTGAGCGCCCATGACCGACGTCAGCCTAATACTTTGGTATTCGGGCCGACCGAGGACAGCGGACTACCCATAAGTAAGGACTGCAGCAATGTGGATCTTCGAACATCTACATTTATGGTAGGTACAAAACTGTACTTTTCCACTGGCTCAGGGGCCTTGAAGGATACCAAACCAGTCTTGAGTAGTGTGAAGTTTGCTTTAGAGAAGTTCTTCACTGTGGTCTTTTTTGTTTGGGGTGGGGGCGGGATGTGGATTTCCAGTGAGATTAGTTTATGATCAGATCTCACCAATGAGGGACATACTTCCGGTGTGGAGCATTTTGTCCCCATGTTTGTGATTATGAGATCTAGTATATTTTCTCCTCTCGTGGGAACAGTGACTAGCTGTTCCATGGCATTTGAATTTATGAGCTCCAGGAACCATTGGTCTAGAAAGTTAGGGCTTGAGTAATGTTCCCAGTGTATATTCGGGTAGTTGAAGTCGCCCAATATGATGGTGTTTGGAGATACATTTATACCCTCCAGTGTCTTCAGGAAGGCTGTGTGGGGTTCCCGAGTTTGAGAGGGTGGCCTGTAGCATGCTGCAATTTGTAGAGCAGTTTTGCCTATGGTTAGTTGCACCTGGATGGTTTCCGAAGCTTCGTGCGTTGCCACCAACCTGGAGGTGTGGGTATCCTTTATGAATATGGATACACCCCCTCCTTTTGTGGTGTGGTCCGGGTTTTGGGGCTGGAACGCATGATATGAGGTAAAACCTAATAGTGCCGGGGTGCTCTCAGGAGCCTTGAACCAGGTTTCAGTTACAGCACAGACATCGATGTTCTCCATACTGAGAAGGGCCTCGAGTGCATGCATTTTGAGATTTAGACTTCTGGCATTGAGCAGCATTACCCTCAGTTTCTTCCCATTTTTGTTTTTTAGGGTGGCAGGTTTAGAATTTGAGCCTTGCCTAAAAAAGGCACTATGGGGGTGGCAAGAGCCTTAGCCAATATCCGGAATCCCAGGGGTGACAGGTGCAAGCCGTCCCTTGGGAAGCAGCGTGCCTTGTCAAGCATGTCATCCCAGGCAGACAGACACTGGATCCCCTTTGAATGACACCAGACATTAAGCCAATTGTTAAAGCTGATCATCTTGTCTCTATATTGTGGCATCATTCTTGGTGAAGGAAGGATACTGCTCAGGGTCAGGGTCCTACCTGCCTGGGCTACATAATCAGAGAGCTCCTCTATGTCTCTTTTCATGTAGTCCAGGGAGGTACGTCTCAGGTCGTTCACACCAGCATGGACAATGACTGTGTCATATTTGTACTTGCCGTGGAGTGACCAGTGCTTGTGTTATGTGGCGGATTCTAGCGCCCGATAGGCAGCTTACTGTGACCCTCTCCTTGTTCAGCCTGGTGAGTGGGACGTCAGTGTGTCTGACTATGGAGTCACCTATGACAAGTATGTTTGGTGTTGTATTTGGCCTTAAGGGCTGTGACTGCTTTGCACACTGATTTTGTGGTTTATGTGTTGCTTGTGGGGTGTCTTGAGGTAGCAGTTGTTTGGGTGTCTGCTTTGGAGGCCTCTGCTGTTTAGGTAAATTTTTACTCAGAGCCTCCGAGTATGTCTTTGTGTGTTTGTGTTTGATTCAGTGGTGTTGTAGCATTATGTGAGGCTGGTTTTGTGGTGTGTGTAGTTGCCTTCTCCTCCTGTCTGGTCTTGCCAGTCCTGAGTTGAGAGAGCTCAGCCTCCAGTTTGGCTAAATAGCTGCATCTCTTGCAAGTATTTGTGTTATGTGGGAGGAGGAGAGGGTTGTCTGTGTACATGAGGCAGTTATAACATTGCCTCAAGATTCCCAGATTCACCAGCTGGACCGGAGAGGAGATTGACAACTGGCCTTTGGACATGCTAGAATAATATTGAGAATTCCTTAATAATTGAAAACAAGGGGCAGTGGGGAGTGAGGGTGTAGTGCTTTTAATTTTTAGTGCTGACTTATATAATTGCTTTAGTGAGCAAGTGCCAGGTAACTTGAGTGCAATGTGTTAAGTAACTAAATGCAAAAACGACAAACAGTAACTTTCTTTCAAGTGAAACAAGGAAATAAGTACAGTAAGCAATGCAGATATCACTAGTGATCCACAGAAGCGCTGAGAAGCCCTGTATTAGGTGGAATTAGCGTTCCAGGGAAATAACAAGCAAACAAACAACAAGCATATAAACAAAGCTAGATTCAGCAGGCCTGGATCTAGTCTATGCTACAGCAAACAAGGTGTACCAATTTCAGTAAGATACAGTTCAAATATTCAGGCACTATAAACCTTTAACCAGAAATTCCCAGCTCAGAAGGGCAGAGTCCAGCCTCTTCTCCCACAAGAGTGCAGACCACGAACCAGTCTGGAGATGTGCGCATCCTTTATGAATATGGAAACACCACCGCCTTTGGAGCTTCAGTCCAAGTTCTGGGGCCGAAAGGTGTGGAATGGATTATAGCCTGGTAGTGCCAGGGTGCTTTCTGCTGCCTTGAACCAGGTCTCTGTTACAGCACAAATGTTGATGTTCTCCATTTTAAGGAGTGCTTTGAGCTAGTGCATTTTGAGATTTGGACTTCTAGCATTGAGCAGCATGACCCTCAGCTTGCATTTGTTTTGTAGCTGTTATGGTGGTAATTTGGTCTTTGGAACACCGCCTAAAAAGGCACTATAGGGGTGGCAGGAGCCATGGCCAGTATCCGGAAGCCCAGGGGTGACAGATGCGGGCCATGTCTGGCAAAGCATCGAGGCCTGTCAGTCATGTCATCCAAGGCAGACAGATACTGGATCCCCTTAGAATGACACCAGAAAGTTAGCCAGTTGTTGAAATCAATCATTTTCTGCTTGTACTGTGGTATCATTCTGGGTGATGGTAGGTTGCTGCTCAGGGCTAGGGTCATACCTGCCTGGGCTACATAATCCAAGAGCTCCTCCATGTCGCTTTTCATGTAGTCCAGGGAGGTACGTCTCATGTCATTCACACCCACATGTACAATGACAGAGTCATATTTGTACCTGTTGTTGAGGTAACTGAGTGGATGAGTTATGTGGCAGATCCTGGCGCCTGACAGGCAGCTGACTGTTACTTTCTTCTTATTCAACCTAGTGAGTGGGACATCAGTGTGCCTCACTATCGAGTCACCTATGACTAGTGCATTGGGCATGCTGTTTTGCTTTAGGGGCTTTGGTTGAGTGGCACACTGTTTAGGAGAGTTATGTATTTCGTGATTAGTGTTGTGTTGTGGTGGTAGAGTCCTGATGGAACTAGAAAATGATATCTCAGTGTTTTGGAATATTCTGAGACAGTTTGGGTTTTGTCGGGATATAAAATTAGTGAAGATACTGTATAGCTATAGCCTTTGTTTTATGTACCTTCACATGAATTAGTCTAGCAATACCAATATTTGTGGGGATGTGCTAAAATGAAATATTTAGGAGTATGGCTTAAAAAGGATTCAGTTATGGCAGCTTAAGATGTGTGGGAAGAGACTAAATGAAAGGTGATACAAAAACTGAGAAACTGGAAGCTGTTGCCTAGGGGATATGAATAGCAAGATGCAAGCAGTAAAAATGTTTTACCCCCTTCAGATGTCATTCCATATCACCGTTGTATTCTGTACAATTTGATCATCTGTACAATTGGGATCATCTGCCAAGGGTAGCTCAGTATCTGGCCAGTATACAAAAGTCTTTAGGTTGTAATGGGCACACTGTACATGTCAAGTATGCTCTCCATGCACAGAGTAAGGCATAAAAGTGACATCCAGATGTACAATCCTCTGAACTTTGCCACCAGTCTGAACGCCATTTTTGATAGTCAGTCCGAATACCCGTTTGTCTGCTGGTTTCTGTCTCTCCAGATAATTGCCCCATTGGGCTTTTTGTTATTCTTGTCTTTGTTTTGCCTTGTTTCTGGTTGTTGGGTTTCATGGCCTCCAGAAAGGGGGAAATGCCATGCGGGAGACAGATTCCCCATAAAGATTGTCACGAGTAGTGTTTTGTTCTGTTTAGGCTCTTTCCACTACCATATCTCTTGTCTGTCAAGCTTTGGTCCCCAAGATGTTGTGAAGTTTGCTTTCTTCCCTTGCGATTTACTTTGAGAACCAACGACTTAAACTGCTGGCTAAGGATACCATGGAAGGATTTTGTCAGCCTTCTGCAAAGAAAAAGGCTAAGAAAGCTTGGTCTGATTTTTCGGCTGTACCTCCTCCACTGGATGTCTCTTGAGGCTGGTGAAAGCCCAGAGGATTGTATGGTTTCTTTCTCAGTTTCCTCTACCGCAACCAGTTCAGTGGCCAGCATGGATCAGACTCGAGACACGTCCATAGAGGCTTTGCAGATGTCTACTTCAGATGTATAGAGGGAACCATGACTGGTTATTACCGAAGAGTCTAGGGGAATTCCTCAAATTTTAGTGAGGGAAGAGGTGCCGACTACCATTGAGTGTCATCAGGGGTCAAAACCTCCAAAATTTTTCAAGGCTGATGTCCCATTTAAAAAGAAGCCAAAAACTAAACACATTTCTCCTGCTCTGAAAGATCCTCAGAGTGATTGCCAAAACTTCACTCCAGGACCATTCAGTGCCCTTATGGCTCTTAATCCTCCACAGGGAGTTTCTGTTCCTTCTTCCCCCGATCTTCTACCCCCACTTAAAAGATCCAAGGAGGAGCATTCTTCTGAAAAGGATGCGGCTGATTCTGATGGTGTCCCTGACATATTCCTCTCAGATTCCTTCACATTTTTACTATGGTTCTGAAGAAGAGTCTGTCAGTCTTGACTCTCCTTTTGAGGAGATTGCATTTGTTGACACTATTTCTAGAATGATGGAATTTTTCAAATGGGACTGTGCTCGGGTGTCTGTTCAGAAGAGGTACTATGAGCTGCTACAGATGGAGTCTCCTAGGCCCTCTGCTGTTCCTTCTGTTATTGCCGCCTTGCTGGATGCTTCTTCCACTGCTTCTCAGGCTCTTGTTTCCCAACCCTCTGCTCCCAAAAAAACGGATAGGTTATAAAGTGCCGGATGACTGCAAGTTTCTTTTTAAGTGTACTTCTTCTGACCCCTCTGTGGCTTCTTTTCAGCCCTCCAAATTATTGCCTTTTACTAAGTTGCTTCCAGCTGATAAGGATAGCAGAACCATGAGGGAAGCTAGGTTAGAAGGTGTACCTCTGCTACCTTAGCCTTTACAGCTGTTAATTGTCAGACACGTGGTTAGATACGTTTTGGCCTGTGAGGCTGTTTCAGGTCTCCCTGATTCTGACGGGAAGGCTTCTGCTCTTGCTTTGCTAGGGACATCTTCCCAAGTAGCTTGCCATTATATTAAATGCAGCTATGAGGCTGCTGATGCTTCATCTAGGGTTGCTGCTTTTGGATCTGTTTTGTGGAGGTATTCCTGGCTCAGACTTCAGCCTTTGCCTGATGATCATTCCTGTCAACTCTACAGATTATGCAGCATGTCCAGATTTTTGGTTCATATTTTTGGCCTGTTCCTCTTTTTTTTTTCCTGGCAAATCACTGGCATGATCTCAGGATTGTAGTCACTAAATAATGACATACATTTGAGTTTCAGACTTCAAATCCTTCAGAAAATGTATATTAAAACAAATCCTGTTACTCTAGCAACTTTCTAAGTTTATAAGAGCAATATTTAAAATATGTCCCTGTTTGTACCCCCATTTTGTCACGCTATGTACAATTTTTGCATTAAGAGGTTGAGAGGTATGCTTATGATATCAAGGCTAAACTAATGTATGCGCCTTTGGATAATAAGCATTTATTTGGTGCTGCTGTTGCGGAACTGTTTAAATCTCTGCAAGAAAAGGGCAAGGCCTTACAGGAGTTGAATTTTTGTTTCCCCAGTGCCAGAGTTTCAGAGGAATTCTCCTAATAAGCCTGCCATTGTCCATAGACAGTCTCGTCCTCTCCCCAAAGGTAAGAAGGGTGGAAGATGGGCTCCCTCTGCTAAGGCTATCCAAACTCCTACTCAGAAGCCTCCTTTTCCTGGCAAATCAGGTGTTGTCTGGCTATCCTTGCCCTGTTCTTCTCAGTCACAGTCCTCTTTTTCTGCATCTTTCCCTATACTTCCTTATTTGGCTAAACATCACCCAAGACTCTGACGTGCTTTCCATAATTCACCAGGGTTATTGCATGGCCTGGATATCTCTACCCCCTTCCATTTTTGGGCATTCCTCAGCCTCCCCAGGAGCAAATGCCCTTTTTTCCAGAGGTGCTTCAGGGCTTGTTGGCTCAGGGAACTATTCAGGAAGTTCCAACTCTTCAGAGGGGAAGGGGTTTTACTCAAGAATATTCTTGGTTCCCAGGAAAGAAGGCACCTGGAAACCCATTTTGGATTCGTCTCATCTAATCCTTTTTTGAAAGTCCCTTCCTTTGATGTTATTCCTTCAAACCTTGTTTGCCCTACAACTTCCTCAGGTTTTTCTAGTTTCCCTGGATCTCAAGGATACTTATCTACACATTGCTGTTAATCATCCCCTTTTTATGAAGTTTCTGCATTTCTCTGTTGCTTCCTGGCATTTTTAGATCTCTGCTTTGCCCTTTGGGCTCTCTACTGCCCCAAGCATCTTCACCAAATGCCTCGCTCCTGTGTTTGGTTGTTGCAGGTTAATGGAGATAGGTCTTTCCTTTTGCAGGTTAAAAATGCTTCCTGGCATTTTTAGATCTCTGCTTTGCCCTTTGGGCACTCTACTGCCCCAAGCATCTTCACCAAATGCCTCGCTCCTGTGTTTGTTTTTTGCAGGTTAATGGAGATAGGTCTTTCCTTTTGCAGGTTAAGGAGAGGCAGGTCTTTCCTTATCTAGACAACCTGCTTATCCAGGCTTCCTCTCCAGAGACTTTGCTTCAACATCTACACTTTGCTGTCTCTCTTCTGGAAAGCCTAGGGTCTACTGAAAATTTCCTAAAGTTATTCCTGACTCCTTCTCAGGATCATGTTTTTCTGTGATGTAGAATCCAGACTGTTCCAATGCTGGCATCCCTGCCTCCTCACAAAGCTTTAACTCTTAAGTGCTGCCTTTCAATCCCTTCTTCCTCTGGCTTCAGTCACAGCCAGAAAATTTCTGGGGGCTCTGGGTTTCATGGCTTCCACCTTTCCTATGCTTCCTGTGGCATGGCTCCACGAGAGAAAGCTCCAGTGGTTCCTAAAGTCAGTTTGGCTTCAACATTCTCATCCCTTTGGAATTTCTAGTCCTTCTTCCATGACTGAAGCTGGAACTTCAGTGGTGGATTCATCAGTTGTCCCTCAACCCAGGATTTCCCTTTCAACCTCCAATTCAGATGTCAAAGAGATGAGAGCTCTTCTGTTGACTCTTCAGGTGTTTCACTTTCACTTTCTTTTCCTTCCAGGGTCCCTCAAGATTCTCACAGACAATACCACAGTGATGTGGTATATCAACAAGCAAGGGGAGACGAAGTCTCATCTTTTATCCAGGTTAGCTCTTCAGGTTTGGGAACTAGCTATCCAGCATCAGGTGATCCTTCGGGCAGTTTACCTTCCCTCAGATCAGAACATAGTGGCAGATTCTCTATGCAGGTCCATAACACAATCCCACGAGTAGATGCTTCACAGGGATGTGTTTCTGGACATTGTCCACTAGTGGGGTACTTCTCAAGTAGACTTAGTTGCCTCCCCTCTGAACAGACCGCTTCCTCTATTTTGTGCCAGAGTCCTGTGCTCTGTGGCCTGGAAGGCAGACATCCTCTCTTTTTCTTAGAAGGGAATATGCTTCTCTATGCCTTCTCTCCCTTCTACTCATTCCAAAAGTCCTCTTCAAGATAAAACAAGATGCTCCCAAAATCTTGCTGGTTATTTTTGGCCTAGACAGCATTGGTTCCCTCTTCTGCATTTTGCCAAGGGCAGTCATCACAAGTTACCTCACAGGTTGGACTTACTCACACAAGACAAGGGATCTCTCATCCACCCCCTCCTGTCCACTCTGACTTTGTGGGTGAAAGGGTTTTGATTTCCCCATAGACACTTTTTTTTCTGAGGACATGCTCTGGGTCTTGCAGGAGGCCAGGAAACCCACCATGAGGAAATCTTATTAATCAAAATGGAAGAGTTTTTCTGTTTGTTGTCTTTCCCATAACCTGAACCCATCAAGTGTAGATGTTCCTTTGGTTCTCTCTTACTTGTGTGAATTGCTCAGTGTTGGGCTGGCATATTCTTCTGTTAAGGTCCGCCTTTCAGCTGTCTCTGCTTGTCGCCTTTGACTCCCCTGCTAGCCTCTGCATTTGAGGCCAAATAGTTTCTTAATTAGGCCTCCCAGGAAGACTGTCCCTCCTTCTTGGGACCTTAATTTTGTCCTGGAAAATTTGACTCAAGCTCCTATTGAGTCTGCTGCTTCAGCTTCCTTGTAGTATTGCTCTTGGAAGACTGTTCTCTTGACCCTTACTTCTGCCAGGTATTTGAACAGAAAGTCCTTATGAATGTTCGTCTTTTAGTTTTCCATAAGGACAGGGTATCCCTTCGTACTAATCCTTCCTTCTTTTATGTCCGAGGTGGTTAATGAGTTGTCTCTTAATCAGTCTTCATTTGTCTACTTTTTCCTCTTCTCTGCAGTCTGCTAGTGAGATGGTTTTGCACACCTTGGCTTTGCATAGACAACTCTGATATAATTTGGATAAGACTAAAGCTTTTCGTAAATCTATACAGCTTTTTGTTTCTTTTGTTTCTTTTCATGCTAGGTCTCTAGTTATGGCTGTTTTTTTCTTGGATATCTAAGGCCATTTCTTTTTGCTATTATTTTCATGGAAGAGCCTTTCTTCTGTTGAGGCTCATTCTATCAGGGCTATGGCTTCTTCTGGTGCTTTTTTCAAGGGCTTGGATAGTAATTCTGTTCTTGAGGCAGCTACCTGGGGTAATTCAAGAAATAAGGAAAGAATGGTATTTTGGATGCAGATTTTTAAGGAGACTGCAGAATATATTGTTAAGGTAGCAGAAAGTAAAATGTTTCTGCTGATAGGGATGACTGCAAGTAGGGCTATAGAGAATAGACGAGGGGGTAGAAGTTACAGGAGGATGATGACAAAGGGACCAGTATTTTGGGAACAAATGTTTTAATTGAATCTGGAACAGATGTTGCTATTAAAAAGGGATAAATAGTAGGGCTTATAAAATATTGCAGGATAACTATAGGAATCAATTAGAAGAGATCAGAAAAGATTGAGAAGCAGAATAAATATGCAGTTCACAAAGAAACAATGGGAAGACTTGTGTATGGCTCCCAAATATGCAACAAAATCTAGAAGATCTAGGATTTTTGCCTGGAAGTGTTTGCTTTAAACACCTTTTTGCCCCAAGCAGAATCCAAATAATTTATTCATCTGGTAGATGCAAATGGTGGTGCAATGGGGAAGAAAAAGGTAACTGGTAACATATGTTTTGGGAGAGAATGAGTTGGTAGTCTGTAAAAATACCCTAGAGAACTCTGTCAGGAATACTGGGCAGGCAACTGTATGTAACTAAGATTATTTTTTGAGCTAGAATACATAATGTGAATTGCCTAGACATAGTAAGCCCGTGTTAAATTTAATTCTGGTGGATGCCAAAAAAGCAGTTACTAGAAAATGGAAATCAAAATCTAAACTATACTTGAAGTAGTGATATTGTAACAGAGATAAAAGAACAAGAAGTGGGATCTTTAGAAAAGGGGTGGAGTACATTACATAGAAGAAATGGAAATTGTCAGAACAATACTGGCAGAAAAATGTTTTGGAGAAGGCATCATGTGTAAGAGCAGCTAGAAAAGTATAATTTATGTAATGTTGCTTAGATTATGTGATATACAACCAATATACGTGATGTGTAATGGTTATAAATGTGAATTTGTTAATGTGGTTTGATTACTTTTATTTAAATGGAAGTTTGCATTTGTCACAAGTGATAATTCAATAAAGATGTTTACAAAAGGGTGATTTGGGATAGAGTGAGTAGCTGAAAAATGGGTGTCAGGATAGGTTTAGTGTTAACTAGTTACATTTTGTGAATGCAGTGGTGGTTGGTTAGTAAGGGTGATTTGAAAAAGTTATGGAGAAGAGTTATTTTAATTGGTGTGTTGCAGAAGGTCCACTTGTTATACAGTTTTATGAAGAAAATCCTTCCCTTGAGGAACAGGTAGTTTTTCTACCCTTTTCAATGGCTAATACTGAAGTGCCAGCTTCCCTGCTGAAGCTGTTTCCTTCTGAAAAAAATCTCTTAAAGAAGCATTTGAAGTCTGACTCAAAGTGGTATTAAGAGTTGCACAGGAGGTACCCATACGTCTTGTACATAAAAGATCTGAGGCCAGCAGTTGTTCCTTTGATATTCCAAACCTTAGAAATGTCTTTGAGATGGTATCCTTGTACATTCTGTTAACTTGACTCCAACTTCCAGCCCCAAAAAGGGTGCAATGACTTTTATAGAATACAAGCCCCACCTGTAAACAGCTGTATAAAAACCTGCTATTTCATTTGTCAGTAGTATCACTGGATTCTGCTAAGATTGCAGATTGGCTCAATGGGTGCTTTCTAATAACAAACGGCAAAGTGTTATGTTTTGAGGGAGGGAAAGTAATTTATTTTTCAGTTAATATTCAATATCAGCATCTATGCTGCTCTTTGATTTTTGTTCATCTGGGTCACAGGCTTCATCACCCTGCACAACGGAGCTGGGGTAATCCATTTATGTTAATGTGTTACTGGAGAATATGACTGGGAGTACTGGTAGAGGTGGGCTTATATCTGCATTTCATCAAAAGTTTTGACACGGTCCTGCATAGGCATCTGCTAGGAAAAATTGGAGGAACTGGGTGTAAAATACAGGTTGAGAAACTGGACTGTTAAATGTTTGACTGATAGGTCACAGAGGATTGTGGTGAAATAAATGGTTGCCCTTGGTTCAGTACTCCTCAGTGTGTTCATCGTCGACATGTCTGGTAGAGTGGAGAGCAAGTAAGGCAGAACAGTATCATTTGATGGTCATTGTTGAATGTGTCAAAGTACTGCACCTGGATCACCACAACCCATAACTCTCAAGTGTACCTTTATTGCAGAATGTTCCTCATTTGGGGTCTTAAAAATGTTATGTTCCTCAAAGTTCCACATTGAAAGGGTCTGTCACACATTGTGTTGGCAATTTTTTAAAATGATATCTGTGTCAAGTAGAACTGAATCATATTATTTCATTAAGCATTATTCTATAGGTAAAAATATCACATTTTAATCATCATTTGAGCTTCCTTGCTGAAGCTGTTAGTAAGTGTTCCACATTTTGCCCATTTCTTCTACATTATGAGAGGTAGTGTTTCTCTTTTTTTGATGGAAGGTTGAGAGCTATGCCACAATCCTGTGAAGTAACAACTAGAGGGTGTGGAACTGGTGACATTGGAGTTAAGAAAGTGATCTGATGATGATGAATCATACTTGATCACATCTGAACAGCATTGTGAAGAGCAGAGAGCTCCATCAAGTCAAAGGGCATAGACCGCATGCAGCTGAATGCTGAGCTGTAGCCTCAGTGGTGAAGAGGTAATTTTATGCTGTGCCAGCCATTGACCCTGCAAGGAAAGGGGAAGGCTTACTGCTAGAAAGTGCCCAGAGAAAAGCACCAAAAGGAAGAGTAGAATGGAGGGGGGGAAAGCATATAGTCAGAGACTGGAGGAGCTGACACTAGAAGAAGATGATTGATGGAATGGGGGGATAGGATATGGGGTCACAAAATTGTGCTAGCGGAATTAAAGAGGGTTGTCCTGAATATTAGATGTAAAAAGGAAGGATGTAGCAGTGGCATCAGGTTGTAGGGAGAGCATCTCCTTCCTGGGTCTGTGAAAAACCTTCACAGACAGTGCTGCAGACCCATGGAAAGGACTACTAGAAGAGGTGATGGAATGTGGATTTATTGAGGCATTCAAGAAAGCATAGGACAGTTTAAAAAGAGAAGGGTGAAAGATGAGATGGGGGATACTGTTTTAAGGAGGTTAAAGGATGGACCAGGTTTGCTGATCTGATATTATCCAAGTCTTCATTCATGAACATAAGGTCAAGGATCCAATATCTGATCCGAGCCGGCAGCATACTGCAGACTGATCCAAGGGTCTAAATCCTCCCTATCCCATGATGCCCTGCTTTCCTCTGACCCTCGGATCTCATTTGCGTTTATCCAGTGCAGACGTGTGTTCTATTTACTCTAGCTAAATAAATGTTTCTTTTTTCTTGTACTTCTGGTTGAGGTGTTGGAGTAGTTTTCTAGTGTAGTTTGGTACTGCTAATTGTTGTTTCCAATAGCTTATTACCTCCGTCCCTTAGCTTAGGTTTTAGTTAGTGTGAGTTGGTTTTGGCACCCTTTTTTCTTGTAGCTGTTAGGGCTGTATTGTTATAGTAGTTGGTGTGTTTTAGTGATTTAGTTTACTTTAGTTTAATTCAGTTGTTGGAATTATGGTTGATAAGTCATCTGGCTTTAAGAAATGCTCCTCATGCAGTCAGAAAATATTCTGATGCACACGAGGAGTGCTTATATTGCTTGGGTGCTCCACACCTGGAAGTTGAGTGCTACATTTATGCTGTATTTAACCCCAGGGCTTTGGTGGAGTGCTGCATCAAACTCTTGCTAAAAGGTCTGGACTAGGGGGACCCTTTTTCCCCCTCAAAGGCTTTCTCTTTAGGAAGACCCCTTCTCTCCAGCCAGATGTTCTTCATGTTTCACTATTACAGTCATCACATTTGGGTTATCTGCTTGCTGTAGCCCTCAGTCGGCCTGATTTATCAAAGTCTTGGGTCCTGCGTCAGTTGCGGTCTCATCTTCCGTGACGTCAGGTAGTCGGGGGGGGTATAAAACATTCAGCCGACACCATTACATCAGTTTTTCTTGCCGTGCGATGCCCGAAGCAGAAGCAGTTCGCAAGTGTCGGTCGGCCGACTCCTGACATTTTTGATTTCGACTTTCAGATCCGAAGTCTTAAACTAAAGCCAGGTACCCTGTTGGGGAAACTTTTTCTTGCTCTAAACCAATGTCAGTAAAAGTCAGTAATTGTATTTCTTGTAGAAAGCAAACACCTCATAAAGATTTTCATTCGTACTGTATTCTTTGCCTAGGCCCAGACGATAATGTACCTCGCTGTCAGTTTTGTGCCTTATTTAAACCACAAACTATTAATTGTCGGTACATTTTCGCTTCTAAATATTTTGGTACTCTGTTCAGTTATCCAGATATGTCTTCAGTAAGCCACTCGCCGACCGACATTCCGAAAAAAGTAAAGATAAAGACAGAGACAGGCCGCCTAGGTCTAAAGCTGCTGACGGCTCTTCTCTTAAGCTACTTGCCATTTCGACCTAAGCTAGTTGTCAGTTCGCTGGTACTCAGTGAGGTGCTTTTGCAGCCCTTGAGAGCCGCTACTTCAGATTCGCAGGCCTCTACTGAGACCCATTCGGAGTCCGGTATGCCACGAGATGCTTCAACTGTGGAACCTGCGGATGTCTCTACGTTGGATGGGTCTGGAGCCGCTGTGCAGGCACTGGCTTCTGAGGGTGTATTCAGGCCTGCTGACTTGCATATTAAACTGACCCCATCTTCTTCTAGGCCTAAAACTCAAACCATGCCTAGTAAACTGACGCCCAGACCTCATGGTCAGGCCTCTATGCCTAAAAAACAAATGATAAGAATTGCTAAAGACCTTATTACTTATCAGGGGAAGTCAACCTTCCCCCTCTAAGAGACGTAGGACTGAATTTGCTTATGATACTTCTGACCAGGATTCTGAAATTTCTGTCTCCTCTGATGACCAGGATTTACCCTTATCTACCTATGAGGATTCTGATGCAGAGGGCTCTATTCCCTCTGCTTCTCCCCCAGAAGATTGCTTCTCCCCCAGAAGATTTTTCTTTTGGTGAGACCTTGCATACTCTTAGGGAGTATTTTCACTGGGAAAGCCAGGATTACTCTGAGTCTAAAAAGAGGCTTAGAGATTTCTTACTCCCACCCCAACACAGGCCTTTAACTATCCCTCCTGTGCTGGACATTGTTGACGATACCTTTTCGGAATCTAGCTTGGCCCCTGACTCTACCTTCTGCTCCCAGAAAACCTGATAGATATTACAGGGTTCCTGATTCTCACAAGTTACTTTTTAAAAATCCTTCTGCGGACCAAAGGGCATTAAGGCTACTACTGCCAAAAATCCTACCCCCTCTGATAGAGATTCCAGGGCCCTGGATAGATGGGATAAGAAGGTATACACCTCTGCAACCTTGGCCATCAGGGCCTTAAATTGCCAGTTTCATATGTTAAAGTATCAGCAGCATATTACTGGATTGCTTAAACAGAAAATGTTGATTCCTGATTTTGCTGAAAATAAGGATTTACAGGATTTAATGCATTCTGCTGAACAGGTTGGAAAACATGCTTTGCAATGTGGTTTTGATTCACCAGAGGCATCTTGCAGGGCTGCTGTCACCGGGTCTGTACTTAGAAGGCATGCTTGGCTTAAGGAGCAATGTTTGCCAGATCATGTTAAAACTATATTGCTGGATGCTCCCTTAAATCAGGACCGCCTGTTTGGCGACAAAGCAGAAGAAGTTCTTAAAAAGATGGAGAAAAAAGCTAAATCTATGCAAACTGCTAAAGATTTCTTACAAGTGCAGCCTCCTAGATTTAGTAGGCATTGGCCCTCAAAATATTGGTCCTTTCCTGCCTCTTTCAGGCCTTCTTAGTTCAAACCCAGAACCAGCAGAATACCCAGGCTTCAGTCCCAGGGTATGCACAGGACTAAGCAGTGGGGGGCTCCCACTTCCAAATCAGGGAGTAGTAAGACTCCCCCCTATGGTAGGCTGTCTCAATGACTTAACTTTAAAACTTCCAAACACTTCACAACTGACTGCTCTTTTAGGGGGAAATATTGCTCTGCAAGCAAAAAACTGGGAACTCATTACCCAGGACAAATGGGTTTTAAACATAGTTTCCCAAGGATACAGATTTTACTTCCACACGTTACCAACCCCAAACGGTTGGCTAGATGTACCCCCAAATCAGTGGGCAGAGGCTCAAAAGCAAGTACTCTCTCTCTCTTAAGATTAAAGGCTATTCAGACTGTACCAGAAGAGGAAAAGGGACAAGGTTTCTACTCAAGACTTTTCCTGGTACCCAGAAAAGACAACTCATGGCTTCCTATCCTGGACCTGTCTATCCTAAAAACCTTTTTGGTGATTCCAAAATTCAAGATGCTAACTCTTTACCAGTTGCTTCCCATGACAGGCAAAGATGCCTGGTTGGCAACACTGGATTTAAAGGAAGCCTGCCTGCACATCCCAATCAGGGAATCTTGCAGAAAATACCTACGCTTCAAAGCAGGCTGCATGCACCATCAGTTCTCTGCACTGCCCTTTGGCTTATCTACTGCGCCCAGGGTATTCACAAAGTGCTTATCTCCAGTCATTGCATTTTGCAGGCAAAGAAATATTCAAATATACACATACTTGGATGATTGTCTAATTCAGGCAGAAAACCAGGACATACTTCTGAATCTGACATTTGTACAAAAGATGTTAACTTGTCTGGGGTACACCGTAAACGAAAATAAATCACAGCTGGTACCCTGTCAACAAATTATATTCCTATGAGCAAGCTTGAACACAACTTCCCAGATGGCTTTCCTCATGCCAGAGAAACAAATTCATTTGACAACTTACTTCAAACTAGTGGCCAGAAAAACCCTGCTATCTGCAAGGCACATACTGCAAGCCTTGGGGTTCATGGCATTGTGCATTCTACTAATTCCATATGCAAGACTGCATATGAGGAAACTACAATGGTATCTAAAAAGCCTATGGTGTCAACATTCTCAGGATCTAGAAGCAATGATTCCTATCATACCTTGCCTATGGTTAGAATTCCTTTGGGGGGCAGAGGCCTGCCACCAAAACAAAGGACTACCATTCACTCTACCCCCTGCCGCCAAAATGCATCAGACTATGCATGGGGGGCTCACCTGGCAGGGAAGTGCATTCAGGGCAAATGGAACCCAAGTAAAGTGCACCTGCATATCAATCAAAAAGAAATGTTAGCTGTACAGAATGCTCTAACAGCCTTCAAGGACCACATTCTTCCAGGACGATTAATGGTAAAGACGGACAATACCACTGTTATGTGGTACATAAACAAGCAGGGGGTACCCATTCTTACCCCCTCTGCAGACTAGCCATGGCTCTGTGGAACACAGCCTTGAGCTACCAAGTTCATCTACAGGCTCAATTCCTGCCAGGAAAACTAAATACACTGGCAGATGAACTAAGCAGAAATCTCATGGACCCACACATGTGGAAACTGGAACCAAAGATTTTCAACATGTTGATCAACAAATGGGGGATCCCAGATATAGACCTGTTTGCCTCCCCCAGAACTACCAATTGGACAAGTTCTGCACAAGGACTCCCCACAAACAAGCTTGGGAAGTGGATGCTGTGTCCTTCAGCTGGTAAAATCTATCAGTTTATGCCTTTCGTCTTCTGCCTCTCCTCTCCAAAGTACTACTAAAGATCAAACAGGACAAAACTAGGATTATACTGATTGCACCAGACTGGCCACACCATCACTGGTACCCCCTCTTGTGCAGTGCGTCACAGCTGGCCCCATGGCACCTACCTCAGACCCCTACTCTGCTGTCTCAGCAGGAGAGCCATATTCTGCACCCCCAGTTTCAAACCCTGAACCTGGCAGCCTGGCTAATTACCTAATCTCTCCGTTACCATCCCTCAGTAAACAAGTGTTAGATGTAATTTTGGAGGCAAGGAGGCCTAGTACTAGAAAATCTTATGCTGAAAAATGGAAAAGATTCTGTGCCATGAACCAAACTCAAGGGATGGCCAAGCAGCACCCAATTTACCTCAGATTCTTCAATACATAACTGAGATGCTTCACAAGGGCCTTTTCTTTTCCTCCATCAAATTCATGCCTCAGCCATTTTAGCTCATTACAACATGGAACCACCCTGCTCAAGCAGTTCCTCAGAGGGGCTAAAAACTTAAAACCACCCAGGAGAGCCCCAACTCCAGCCTGGGACCTTAATTTTGTATTGGAAAAAATCACTCTTCCTCCTTTTGAGCCAGCTGCAACTGCAGAGTTAAAATTCCTTTCTTGGAAAACAACTTTCCTTTTAGCAATTACTTCAGCAAGAAGGGTATCTGAATTACAGGCCCTTAATGGCAGTGGAGCCTTTCATCATCTTTCATGCAGACAGGGTGTCCCTCAGGACCAATCCCTCTTTCATGCCCAAGGTGGTATCCAGTGTGGCTCTTAATCAGTCCATTCATTTGCCAACCTTCTTTTCTAATCCACAGAACAAAGGGGAATGGATACTGCAGTCCTTAGATGTGCACAGACAACTTAGATTTTACTTGGACAGGGCTAAACCTCTAAGGAAATCTGAACAACTGCTGGTGGCATTTGCTGCAGGGGCAGAGGGGAAGGCTATTTCAAAACAAACCATTTCTAAATGGATAGGCCATTGCATTCACTTCTGCTATAAGCACCATGGAAAACCTATCCCATAGGGGATTAGACCCCATTCAACCAGGTCTGCGTCTACCTCTACAGCCTTTCTCAGAGGTGTCCCTACCAGAGACATCCTAGAAGCTAATACCTGGAATTCTGTACATACTTTCACCAAGCATTACCATTTGCCAAGTTTCTCTAAATCCAGAGCTGGCTTTGCCACTGCAGTCTTGCAGGGCCTTATAGCTGGTCCTAATGCTATCTAAATTCCTGCTCCCATTCTTGGCTTTGGGAATCTACCCAAATGTGATGAACAGTGAAACACAAAGAACATAGTACAGCTGTATACACTTACCATAAATGTAGATATTAGAGTGTATTCACTGTTGCAGTCCTGGTTATCCTCCCTCTAGCCCCCTGACTTCTTTGACTATACCTCTCTTCTCCTTTACTATACTTAAAAGCTTTTTGGTGTATTTGCTTTTTTGTTGGAGGTATAACTAAGATATAACTAAGACGTGTGTGTGTGTGTGTGTGTGTGTGTGTGTGTGTGTGTGTATATATATATATATATATATATATATATATATATATATATATATAATTTAATTGCATCCCATTAAGGGGGGCACCTGACATCTGAGGCAAGAAAAACTGATGTAATGGCGTCGGCTGCATGATTTAATACCCCTGACTGCCTGACGTCACGGAAGATTAGACCGCAACCAACGCAGGATCCAAGACTTTGATAATCAGGCTGATTGAGGGCTACTACAAGCAGATAACCCGAATGTGATGACTTCAACAGTGAATACACTCGAACATCTACATTTATGTTAAGTGTACACAACTGTACTTTCCCTCTAAGAAACTGCGGCTGTCAGAAACTAAGTCTCCGGATCCAATTCCGGACCGTCCTCAGATCCATGGTCTTCGGAAACAAGAGCCACAGAGCTGTCTGTCTGATTCAGATCCTCTCCGAATCAGAGGCCCTTGGATCCGACTAAGATCAGACCAGCCTCAGATCCAACCAGTTCTTCTGATCCATCCGCTGTGTCAGGTAGGCCTTCTGATCCGACCGGATTATCAGACCTGATTATAGTCTTTGAGGAGGTAGTCGTCCAGACAGATGACGCAGTCTGCTCAGAGACATTGGAGCTATACCCCAGAACATCAAAGTAGAAGATTTTTTTCTAAGTCTACCCACTCTTTTTCCTCCTCTAGATCTTCAAGGAGTCTCTTGCCCTCAGATATGGACAGGATGATGAGCTTCCTCAAGGCCCAAATACAATTTAGGCTCCTGGCTTCCCCTGCACATCCATCCAGGGGAGCCTCGCTCCTTCTGGTTTCTCATTGTTCTTATACAACCCCAGTGGCTTTAGATTCTAGGAACCAGGATGTCTGTGGTCAAATTCCGGTGAGGCAGAGTATCCCCCCCTTCTCTACCTCATCAGGGTCCCAGGCTTACTGTGTTGCCCCACTGTTGGAGTGGAGTGAGCCCTGTATTGGAGTGGTCAATGCCGACTTCATGGGGGAGGATCTGGTACTGTCTTATCGGACTGGTACCTTTCCCTCGGTGCTTCAGGGACAGTATCGTCCAATTGAGGCTTCAGGGAGTTTCCTTCCCTCTGGGAGTCCCTGTCTCTTCAGAGTCCGCCCCAGAGGAGGAAGTTCATCATAAGTGCAAGAGGGAGGCACTTGGACTCTCCCGTGGAGTCCCTAACCAAAGATAAGGACCTCGAGGAAGGAGAGTGGTCCCCCAGATCTCTGCCCGGCGATGTCTCCTTTGGAGACATCCTTGAACTCTTGAAGCAGAAATGCAGATGGTCTCCCCAACCCCGGTCTTCGGCAGAGTCCGTGTTTCTGAAGGGCTTTGGGATGGTCCCTTCTACCTCCTGGGTGTCCCCCCACTCCCTGCTGATGAGTTAGTAGATCTGATCACCAGCAGGGCCTGGAAGGAGCCAGACACAGTGGAGCCTGTTCCAAAAACGGCCGAGAAGTTTCTTAGCCCTCCTTCAGGCCGTTCTTTCTGAAGCAAAGGTGTCCCAGTCTAGGCTATTGTGGTTGTCACTGCCACTAAAAAGGAACTAGCAGAGCAGAACTCTATGGTCTGTTCCCTGAATAGGGAGTCCAGGCAAGAGACCTTTTTGGGAATCATGTATATGCCTCAGCGACCTTTTAGGCTGAGAGTGACAGATTATTTAGCACATTGTATATGGTAAAAGAGCTTTCCACTTCCATTATAGAATTATTGCCAGTGGAGAACCATAAGAAGGTTTCTCCCAGGCTATCCACTCTGACTTCCCTTGTAAATTCTTTGATGAGGTTAATTTCCAGTGCTGCAGAAGCTACCTCTCGGGCTGCTGGTACAGTCATTGCTTTGAGGAGTCTTGCTTGAATGCATTTATGCAGGTTCATGGAATCCTTCATGGCATCCTTTACAAATGCCCTGTTCGATGGTTCTACTCTCTTTGGACCTTCTTTGAAGGACACTTTGACCCACAGCGAGCAGGAAGGGAATACTCTGTCTGTGGTGGTGATCAAGCTTTCTACTCCCCAACAATCCTTCTCTAAGACCCAGTAGGAAGATGTGGTTCCATAAGTTACAGACTCCCTTCCAAAAAAATCCTGAGGGTTTCTCTTCTAGAGGTAGGGGGAGATGTTTCAATGGAAGACGGCACTCTCGAGGCAGAGGAGATCTGCAAAATCAGGGCTCCAGGTAACCCTTCTCTGAGCAGCCCTGTCAGGACTCCTGAAGTGTTGCTCAGCTGCTCTGTCTTGGAGGTAGTCAGGGGTCGCATTTTCCCACATGCACTAGCCTGGACAAACATCACTTCCAATCAGTGGGTGTTAAATATTTTTTCCAGGGGCTACTTCATCCCCTTTTTGGATCCCCTTCCAGTAAGAAGTTACCTCCCAGACGTTCTACCTAGTCAGATGAAGTTGACCTTCAAAGAAATTCAGCAACTTCTTTTAAAAAGATCAATCCAAGAGGTCCCAGCAGGGCGGAGAGGGTCCAGTACTTACACTCACTTCTTTTTAGTGCCAAAAAAAGATGGGGGACCTATGTCCTGTTCTGGATCTCAGCGAGCTCAGTTTTTCAGTAAAGAAATCAAAGTTCTGGATGGTCACTGCTCAGTCTATTCTTTCCCTTTTATGCAAGGGCGATTGGATGTGCTCTGTAGATCTCCAGGAGACCTATCATCACATCAAAGTAGACAGGGATTCCAGGAGACATCTTCGCTTCTGGCTAGGAGCCAATCATTGCCAGTTCAGAGCCCTACCCTTTGGTCTCACCACAGCCCCCCAGGTGTTTACCAAATGTATGGCAGTAGTAGCAACTCACCTGTGACTGTAAGGGTTCCAGGTATTTCCATACCTCAACAATTGGCTTCTCATGGCACTTTTGAGGCATCAACTGATACAAGCAATTAATTTATGTTCTTCCCCTCTTCCGTCAGTTGGGGATCACCATCAGTCTTGCAAAATCCAATCTGATCCCCACTCAACAGTTGGAATTTATAGGCGTTCAGCTCGACTTTGTTTCAGAGATTGCAGCTGTACCTTTGGGCAAAATTCAGTTGATATGGGAACAGGTCACACAGATCTTAGACCTGTTGGACCCCACCCCAGTTTACCTGTTTCTTTGAGCTTGTGAAGACTGGTAGAGATGGGTGAAGGCTGCCAGCCTAGTCAAATAGAATTTGGTACATAATTCTGTCATTTGTAAATACTGTGAAATGTTGAACTTAATGTGGCAACATTGCCCTCTGCTGTAAAGAAAGCTAAGTCAAGCATTTCTTGTTGGCTCTTTGAAATTAAAATTATTTCATGACTGCCTTTGATGTTTTACAAGTCTGCTCCAGTCTGGCTAGATGAAGGCTTCCTGCCTATTGTTTTAAGGCTAAAGTTAATGACCAGAATTTACATGTGTAATGTCCTTTATTGCTCTAAGTGTGAAAGAATGTAAATGCAGTTTCTGTCAGCCTGGGAACACCAGGAAGGTGTAAAAGATTATGTAATTTTTAGCAGAACTGGAGTTTCAATTTAATCAGTGAGAACCAGAAATTATTGAGCATGATGTTCTTCATCCCACATTGCTGCAGTCCTAACACTTGGGTAGTCCGCTGTCCCAGTCGGCCCGAATACCAAAGTATAAGGCTGACGTCGGTCAGGGCGCATTAGTCTGACGTCAGGACGTCAGGGTACAAATGCGCATGACCGACGTCATATCCTCAGTCTTTTTTGCCGCATGGTCCGATGCAGAAGCAGTTTTGCAAGTGCAGGTTGGCGTTCTGAGATTTTCCGAAGTCGGAGTTTCAGACCGAATCAAAGTTGGCTAAGTACCCGTTAGAATATTTTGTTTTTCTTGCCTCAGTATTTTACCGGATGTCAGAAAAGTGAATAACTGTATTTCTTGTGGGAAACAGATACCTCATAGGGATTACCATACCTTGTGTATACCTTGCTTAGGGCCTGAGCACGACGTTGTTGGCTGTCGCTCTTGTGCTAGATTTAACAAACGCACGATAAAGAGAAGATTAGATTGTGCCAGGTTAGTTTTGGGAAGCGGTGTAATTATAAAATGCCGCCGGATGCTCCGACGCCCGCTTCACAAAAAGCGCAAGGACAAAACAGCAAAGCCTAGGCTGGAAGAACCGTCCGTGCGGACGTCTGTTCTTTAGAGGGCTCGGTGGAGCCAGAGGTTCAGCCAGAAATTTCTTTGGAATCCCAGGAGAGACTTTATTACTACAAGATGTGACCTCTCAGGAGGTAGGCCAGGCGGAAGGGGCTTCTCAGGTAGCTGTTCTTCCCTCCCTTCCTAAGGTGGTTAGGCCCCTCCTGCTGTTTCCAAGGCTTCTCCCAGGGGCAGGCCAGGTTTGGTTTCAGGTGTTACCCTAGTTCTTCAGGGTCTGTACCTAAGAAGCATATGCTTAAGATGGCAGAAGATTTGATTACAATGGTTAGAGGTTCTATGCCCCTCCTGATAAGAGGCCTAGGGTGGAACCTGAGCTTGGGAGTTTTGAGCAGTGTTCGGATGCTTCTGAGTCTTGACTGAAGACTTGCAGGAGTATTCCCCTTACTCTGATTCTGATGTGGATGATTCTACTCCTTCTGCTTCTCCTCCTGAGGATTTTTCATTTTCAGAGACTCTTCATTCCATGAGGGAGCATTTTAAATGGGAAGGTCAGGATTTCTCTGATTCCAGGAAAAGGCTTAGGGAATTTTTGTTTCTACCCCAGCATAGGCCTTTAGCTATACCTCCTGTTCTAGATGTGGTGGAGGATGTTTTGCAGAGGCTTCTCTGAACCCTGATTCTTTGCCTCCTGCTCCAGTTAAACCGGATAGATATTATAGGGTGCCTGAAGCTCATAAGTATCTTTTAAGAGTCCTAGGGCAGACCCAGAAACTGTTTCACAGGGGCCTAAAGGTGTTAAGGCTTCTGTTGTTAAAAATCCTGTTCCTCCGGATAAAGAGGCAAGGGCTTTGGATAGATGGGGAAAGAAAGTGTATACTTCTTCCACTTTGGCCATGAGAGCTTTGAATTGCCAGTTTCACATGTTGAAATATCAAAATTATCTCCTTTCACAATTAAAGTCTAAGGTAGATGCTTTGGCGGAAGGTATTGAGTGTAAGAGTTGCAGGATTTAGTTCATGTTTCTGAACAGGTGGGTAAGCATTCTTTGCAATGTGGTTTTGATGCTGTGCAGGCCTCTCGAGGGTGGCTGCCACTGGTTCGGTTCTTCACAGGCACGCCTGGCTGAGGGATCAGAATTTAGCTGAGCATGTGAAGACAAGGATTTTAGATGCTCCTTTACAATCTGATGTGTTGTTTGGTTCGCCTGTGGAAGCAGTTCTAAAGAAAATGGAAGACAAGGCTAAGTCTATGCAGACTGTTAAAGATTTTGCAGGTTCAGCCTCCAGTTTAGTAGAAATTGGCCTACCAAGGGGTGGACATATCCTGCTTATGATTCCCAGTCTAGGGGTAGGTCTAGGCGTGGTAGGGGCAGAGCTCAAGGTTCTTTTAGGCCTAGAACAGGAGTTCACCTGCTCAGTCTTCTGGTGAGGGCAGGGGTCAGTCCTTTCGTAAACAGACCCAATGACCTGCCTTTTCAGCTGCCAGAATCTTCTCGTCTGGCAGCACCTTTGGGAGGAAGGTTGGCACTCTTCAAAGAAAACTGGAGTTTAATTACCCAAGACAGATGGGTATTGGATATCATTCACCACGGTTACAGGTTTTATTTCCATACCTTGCCTCCTTTCAAAGGCATGCCAGACATTCCTCCTCAACAAAGGAAAGAGGCTCACAGGCAAATTTCTCTGTTGCTCCAAATAGGGGCCATTCAGCCGGTTCCTGTGCCAGAAAGGGGCCTAGGATTTTATTCTCGCCTGTTCCTAGTACCAAAAAAGGGGAACACGTGGAGACCAATTTTGGATCTGTCTATCCTCAACACTTATCTGGACATTCCCAAGTTCAAAATGTTGACGTTACAACAGCTTTTACCTATGCTGGGCGCAAAGATCACTGGATGGTAACTTTGGATCTCAAGGAAGCTTACCTTCATGTTCCTATCAGACTAATTTGCAGGAAGTATCTGCGTTTTCGAGCTGGGAATTCTCATTATCAGTTCTCTGCATTGCCCTTTGGCTTATCTACTGCCCAGAGTATTCACAAAGGTTCTGGCTCCAGTGATAGCTTTCTTCAGGCTAAAAGGAATACAAATCTATCCTTATTTGGACGACTGCCTGCTTCTGGCTCAAGGAAAGGACGTGCTTCTTCAGCATTTGGAATATGTGATAGCAGTGCTAAGATGCCTAGGGTATTCTGTGAACGAAATAAAGTCCAGTCTAGTACCCTCTCAAGACATGTGCTTTCTGGGCGTGAGACTGAATACAGCATCCCAGATGGCCTTTTTAACCCCGGACAAACAAAAGAATCTTTCTCTTTACTTCCATCAACTATCTCATCAGTCCGGGCTGACTGCAAGGGCAGTCCTTCAAGCCTTAGGGTTCATGGCATCTTGTATTCTGGTACTTCCCAATGCCAAACTGCATATGAGGAAGCTACAATGGTATCTCAAAAATGTATGGACACAGCACTGCCAGGATTTGGACACTGTCATTCAAATAATACCTTGCATTCAAAAGGAATTTTTGTGGTGGGCTCAGGAATGTCACCTAAACAAGGGACTCTCTGTGACCCGGCCAGAGGCGAGTCAGATTCTAACGACAGATGCCTCAGACACAGCTTGGGGAGCTCATCTGAATGGAAAGTGGATACAAGACAAGTGGCCTGCCAGACTGCAGCATCTACATATCAACATGAAGGAGATGTTAGCAGTCCAGTTTGCATTACTGGCTTTCAAGGATTTACTTCTTCCAGGGCAGGTGTTGATTCTAACAGACAACACAACTGTCATGTGGTACATCAACAAACAAGGGGAACACATTCTTATCCTCTATGCAGGCAAGCAATGATTTTGTGGGAGACTGCGTTAAGCTTGCAACTGAATCTTCAAGCAAGGTTTCTGCCAGGAGCACAGAACTCCTTAGCAGATGTGTTAAGCAGGCAAATCATGGATCCCCACGAGTGGAAACTGGATCTTCATGTATTTCAGACATTGACAGTGTCCTGGGGAACTCCAGACATAGATCTGTTCGCTTCTCCACTAAACCACCAGCTGCCAAAGTTTTGCACGAAAAGGTTTCATCACACAGCCTGGAAAGTGGATGCTCTTTCTTTCAGTTGGGAAAATCTTCATGTGTATGCCTTTCCACCTCTGCCTCTCCTCCCAAAGGTACTCTAAAGGTCAGACAGGACAAGCCAAGGATGATTTTAATAGCTCCAGATTGGCCTCGGCAGCACTGGTACCCATTGCTGAGGAGTCTGGTAAGGAAGCCTCCATGGCCCTTACCTTTGATTCCACACCTATTGTCTCAGAAGGACGGGCATCTACTCAATGTCAAGCTTCACTCTCTTCATCTAACAGCCTGGCATATTCTGTTTTGAACCATAGCAGGTCTCGGCTTCCTCAACAAGTTCTGAATGTGATTATGGAAGCCAGAAGACCTAGTACAAGGAAAGTGTACACAGGAAATGGAAGAGATTTTTTATTTGGTGTGCAGCAAAGGATTTGGATGTTTCTGAGCCAAATTTGAGTGTGGCTCTTCAATATCTTACTGAGTTATTGGACAAAGGTTTGTCTTTCTCTTCCATTAAGATTCATGCTGCAGCAATTTCAGCTCACTATGATTGTGACCCACCATTGTTTTCTCATCCTTTGTTTAAGCAATTTCTTAGAGGGGCAAAGAATACAAGACCCCCACGAGCTCCTACTCCTGCTTGGGACCTCAATTTTGTGTTGGAGAAACTTACTCTATAACCTTTTGAGCCTGCGGCTACTGCTGAATTGAAATACTTGTCATGGAAGACTGCTTTTTTGTTGGCCATTACTTCTGCAAGAAGGGTTTCTGAATTGCAGGCCCTTATGGCGGTTGAGCCTTTTTTGATTTTCCATAAGGATAGGGTATCATTACGTACTAATCCTTCCTTTATGCCTAAGGTGGTCTCTAGTGTGGCTTTAAACCAAACTATTCATTTGCCCACTTTTATGCAGATCCCCAAAATAAGGGGGAAAAGATTTTGCACACTTTAGATGTACAGAGGCAGTTGCGTTATTATTTAAGCAGGACTAAGGATTTTAGGCAGTCTCAGCAGTTGTTTGTTTCTTTTGCTTTGAGTTCTCAGGGCAAGCCTGTGTCAAAACAAACTATTTCTAAGTGGATTGGGTTTTGCATTGCATTTTGTTATTCCCATCATGGCAAGGAGATTCCAGCTGGGATCAGGCCTCATTCCACTAGGGCTACTGCCACTTCAACAGCATTTCTAAGGGGTGGCAACTAAGGATATTTTGGAGGCAGCTACTTGGAGTTCAGTGCATACTTTCTCTAAGCATTACCACCTTCCTCTCTACTCTAAATCTAGGGCTGGTTTTGCCACGGCTATTTTGCAGGGCATGTTGACAGCTCCAGCTTCTTTATGATTTGCCAGCCTCCCTTACCTCTGCTTTGGGATTCTACCCAAGTGTTAGGACTGCAGCAATGTGGGATGAAGAACATAGTACAGTTTTGTACCTACCATAAATGTAGATGTTCAAGATCCACATTGCTGCAGTCCAACCCTCCCTCCTTCCCTCTGTGTTAGGGGTGGTTGTGTGGGTGGGGTTGTACTTTTGTAAATTGTATATATTGTATATATATTTGGTACAGGAGTGTTTGGTGTTTTTGGTTTTGGCCTTATCTTTTTAGGGTCTTCTGACATCTGGGGCAAGAAAAGACTGAGGATATGACGTCGGTCATGCGCATTTGTACCCTGACGTCCTGACGTCAGACTAATGCGCCCTGACCGACGTCAGCCTTATACTTTGGTATTCGGGCCGACTGGGACAGCGGACTACCCAAGTGTTAGGACTGCAGCAATGTGGATCTTCGAACATCTACATTTATGGTAGGTACAAAACTGTACTTTTGTCTTGAAACATCCAACCCAACACTGCCTTATGCTCTCTTTATGTAAGTAGTATGTTGGAACTGTTTTTTTTCCCTAGACGTAGCTAGGAATTTGAAAGTTTAGAGTAAGTGTTTTTCTGTGATGTCAGAACGGTACTACTGATTTATTTTAAGTATTTCTGTGTGATCTCTGAACACTCTTGACTAGCACTGACTGTGTAGTAGAACTTATGGGTCTATATTTGAACATCGATGTTTCAGAACATAGAGAAGCTGCAGAAAACCATTTTTTTTCCCAGGGAAAGAATTCTGTTGTCTGTTTCTGTAGATTTGCTATTTTCAGCGCTGTGGTGGAACGTTATGGGTCGGGTTCAGGTAAGTGTGCGATTGTGTGGACGTGAGGGTTAGGGCGGGTTAGGTCTGTTAGGTTTAGGGTGCAGGTCAGGTAAGTGTGCGATTGTGTGGACGTGAGGGTTATGGCGGGGTAGGTGAGTTAGGGTTAGGGCGCGGGTGAGTGTGCGATAGTGACTGACCTTAGGGTTAGGGTTTGGGTTAAGGTAAGAGGATATTTAGTGGTGTATGTACAGTTCAGTGTAGGGTTAGATGTAAGATTTTAGGTGCATGTGTGTGGATTGCTATTTGTTTGGTGTGCTTGTGTTGTGTGTAGTATGTGTTTCGGAACAGCAATTTATTTCCCTAGGAGAAGCATTCACTGAATTGGGTTCAATATTAGAACATTTGAAGTTCTGACACTTTGATGTTCTAATATAGACCTGAAAGTATTGTCTTGTGGTTTTAATTATTTATTATTAAATATTTTAAAACCTTTTAACTGTGGCTGGTTTTGTGTAGAGATAATTTAAGCTCTTTAAGAGTAGTTGTATGCCTTCGGTAAATTTGTACAAAGCCACTCCTATAGCTTTAGCCGTGGGCTATACTACCAATTGGATTGCACAGTAATAATTGTACACCCTTTTAAGGGCCTTTGAGTAGCTGATAAATATTAGTGGGTGGTGGTAGCTGATACTACCGTATAGTCTGGGAGAAAGGGGCTCAGCTGGAGAACCTGTGCCAGCCTTCCCCAGGAGTGTCTGTGTGGTTGTGTAAACTCATCTCAAAGTGTTTGTGTATGTGTGTGAGCTACTTGTGCAGGGACACGAAGCACTGGTTGGACAGAGAGGGTGCTAGAGGTTTTAGCTTGCCAACTAGGCTGAGATCTGGACCCTATAGCTGTGCCAGTGGGGAGTCTTATTGAGGACCTGGAGAGCAATGGAGTGACCAGCCCCAGACTGACTGTGATCTCTGTGTGCTCTTAAGGGAAATTACACTTTACTGTGTGTATTTGTTATCCTTTCCTCATATATGAGACGCCGTCTCTGGTGTTAGTGGTGTGGATTGAGGCTCCTTGATTGCTGGGCCAGGGTATGGGCATCACAGGGCTCTTGGATCCATAGCCTCGGCCATTCATGTCATTCCCCTAGCCAGGTACCACATGCGAGTGTTACAATGGACCTTGGCTGTCCAGTGGTTGGCTGTTCTTCACCCCCCTTCTGTGACCATAAAACTGATGCCTTTGTGCAGGTGTTGCCTCCAGTGGTGGCTTCAGTCTCAGGATCTCTCTAGGCAGGCCCTTTACTCTCCCACTACCCACGGCCACAGTGACCACAGATGTGTCTGTGTTGGGGTGGGTGGGAGAGCATTTTCAGTGGAAGATTGTCCAAGACAAATGGTCCCCAGTAGAGACCAAGTTGCATATAAACTTTCTAGAGATGAGAACAATTCTATCGTTGCAAGCCTTATAGGACTAACTCCCTTTAGGGACAATTGCAGTTCAGACAGACAACATAGCAGTGGTCTGGTATGTCAGCAAGCAGGGGGAACATGTTCTTACCTGTTGTGCAGAGAGACCTTGAGAGTGTGGGAATGGACGATGTCCTCCAGCAGCTTCTTTCTTGCAATGCACATACCCAGGGATTTCAATGTGTTGGTTGATAGGCTTAGCAGATCGATCTCGAGTCCTCACAAGTAGTCCATCAATCCTTCATTGGTGGAGCGGATCTTCGACCATTGGGGTCAACCGTGTTGTGACCCTTTTTGCCTCTGCAGCCAACCACAAATGCAGTACATACTTTGCCCTGAGTCACCAAATTGTTGCCCTAATCCACGATTGGCCCCCTGGTCCTACCCTCCTGTCCCCTTAACACCCAAGGTTCTGCAGAAAGAGCAACACCTGAGGACATCCTTTATCATTGCCCCTTTCTGGCCTCATCAACCGTAGTTTCCCTTCATCAGGTCTCATCTGAAGTATCTGCCATGGGTACTGGATCCCCGTCAGGATCTCATTTCCCATCCATTGGGGCTTCCTCTCCCAAACCTTTGGACCCTTTGTCTAACTTCATGGTTTCTCCAGTTCCAATGATCATAAAACAATCCAGGCTAGCATCCTCCATTAAACGTATCATTCTAGCCTCCCAGAAGTCCTCCACTAGAAAGGTATATAGTACTAAGTGGAAAAGGTTTTCTATCTGGGCTCGGAGCAGGAATCTGGATCCCTTTTCTACTTCAGTTTCAGACATACCTTTTTTTTATTTTTTAAGTGAGAGCAAGTTTTTCTACTATCAAGCTTCAGTTGGTGGTGATTTCCAACTTTCATGAGAGCTCTGAGTCTACCTTTTCATCTAGGCTTTGTAAAGTGTTTGTTTATGAAAGGAGCTTTTCTGCTTCGGCCACCAATTAAGGATCCTCATGCTGGTTTTGCAGTCCCCTACTAGAAGTCCTTTTTAGCCGGCTAGGTTCTGCAATCTCAAGTTCCTGTCTTGGAAGACGGCCTTTCTGGTGGCTATTACCTCAGTTAGGAGGGTTTCAAAACTGCAAGATTTCACCATTACTCCTCCTTTACATGATTTTTCACAAGGACAGAGTCTCTCTTAGGATGAACCCCTCTTTCTCGTTCAAGATTATTTCTGAATAGTCTTTAAACCAATGCATTTAGCTTCCAATGTTTTTCCCCAACTTTTCCAGCAAAGAGGAGTCCATTCTACATACCTTGGACGTTCACTGACAGTTTTACCTGCATAGAGAAAAAGGTTTTCATAAGTCAGAGCAGCTTTTTGTGCCCTTTTCCCATAGCAGACGTGGTCTTCCAGTTTCTAAGGTCACTATTGCTACATGGATATCTAGCTGCATCTCTACGGTCTATGACTTTACCCACCTTGAGGTTCCAGGAAAAGTCAAGGCTCATTCTTCTAGGTTCGTAGCAACTTCTTTGACTTTTTTTAGCAAGGCTTTCTATTGATGACATTTGTGCTGCTGCTACTTGGTCTAACCCTCACATGTTTATTTCTCACTACAAGATTGATCTGATTTCTAGCAGCTGGGCTTCCTTTGGCTCCATGGTGCTCCAGCATGTCCTTCCTTGAGACATCCCAGGGTTGATGGTAGCTGGGGACTCTGACCCCATGGTGATGAATGATGATTTGGATAACAGATTAAAAGTTATGTACTTACCATAAGTTGGCATCTGTGGTATCCTATGTCATCATTCATCACATTTTTCTTTCCCACCATCTCCCTACCTTGTAGATTAGGGCGGACTTTGGGATTCCCTCCAGTTTTGCGGGAGTAGTCTTCAGGGACATTGTGGAAAACTCGATCTGGGGGTCAGAGGGCAGCAGAGCATCATGCGAGAGGGAGGGGCTAAAGCCTTGGAGCTGTCTTGTAGTATGTTGCCGGCTCATATCTAATATCTGATCCTAGACCCTGTGGTGATGATGACTTAGGATAACACAGATGCCAAGTTAACTATTTCTTGCCAGATCGTCTGGACTAATTAACAAAGTACTTAACTATGGGCAAAGTTTTTTTTTACTTTACCTTTGTTAAACATCCAGGGTAAGGCTAGGCAGAATATGGTAACTGAAGGGGTTTAATCTTTGATTGAAAGCAACTGACTTACTGTCATTTTATTACAGTTCAGTAATCACAAGGAGATGGCTCTATATATGTGAAATGAGCTGAATACATCAGTGTGGGTAGAACTGTAATTGACTGCAGTCTACCTTATCAGTTGTAGCTATTCAAAAGGTACTAATATCAGCTGATGACCTGTCATTTGATCATAGATTGTCTGTGTATGTAAGAAAGCAGAGTCTGTGTATGTAACAAAGCAGAGTCCAAGAAACCAGTGTAGCTCCCAGAAGTTTTTATTTCACAGATATTTACAGATTAAGCACTTTTGTCCCAACTAATTCACAGACTGCTTCAGAATCTATCAAGTCTTACAACCCCACTCCCTATTTATACCAATCACAGATAGAATCACATGACATTTTTAACCTTTGGAAAAAAACAGTTTAAGAAAAAAAACCAGACACACAAAAAACACATTTAGGGTATTAAAAAAATATTAATACACACTCCAAAAAGCATGCGAGTATTAATTTCAATTAAAACTTATAAGACAAAGGTCTTAAAGTGCTAGCTAAAGAAATCTGTTTGAGACCTGGTGGCATAGTTGCATTTAATTTTAATTACCACATAGTTTTCTTGCGTTCTATCAAATTAGGCCATGGTCCACCTTCCAACTTTTTATACACCATATCTAATCCAAAAAATTAAAAAAAAAACATGCTCGAGGTATTTTTCCAGATGCTTGTATAATGAATTGTTAGTCTGCCTTTTCCTAATGTCTAATGTGTGTTCATAAATACATTCTTTCAATTTACGTTGCATCTTCCCTACATAGAAACTATCACATACTTTACACTTGCCCAAATATATAATACCCATAGAATTACATGTACAGTGAAAGAATGCATGTATTACCTGATTGTTAATTTATAATACTGCCCACCTCCAAAATACATGCACACTGGTTACAAAACCTGGATCTGAATGTACCATACTTTTACTAGTCCGCACTACAGACTTTGTGTTGTTCTGCAATAAATTTTTCAAAGACCTACCCTTTTTATACACCACTCTGGGTCTTTCTCCAAAAAGATCTCTCAGACCATCAAAACATTCAAAAACTTTCCAATTTCTCTCTAAAATTTCAAAAATAAATTCATGCTCCAAGGTATAGGTGGTAATAAATGAACAAATAAAGTTGTTTTACCAATGCATTCCAGTTAGCCCAAAGAGACCGGTTCACTAGCCATAAGAATTGAAGTCAACTCTCCATTTTGTCTTTTCCTATTAATTTCAAGGTGAACCTCTCTCATCAAAGGGGTGACCTCTGATTTTAAGCATTTCCAATAATTTATCCACTTCCTCTGGGTGGCCTAATGGTTAAGGTGTTTGCCTTGCAAACACAAGGTGCAGGGTTTGAGACTCACAAGGGACAATTAGCTAAGCTTAAAATGGCTCGCAAGGGCAGTTAGCTTAGTACTAACCTATGAACCTATTGGGTCATCAGAAACCATTTTGATTAATCTAACAAATTGCCCTTTGACAATGCCCCATTTTTGGTGCTGTTGGTGGCAACTGTTGTAATGCAGTAATCTGTTAGAGTAGGTGTGCTTTCTATATATATATTACTGGTAATAACCTGTTTGGTAACATTTTTACATATAGAAACATCCAAATGTTATTAACATTGAACACGCAAGTGAATTTCAGAAAAGATGTAGAGTTTAAATGATCAACAAAAGCCTGAGCTTCCATATCATTAATGTCCCAAGCTATAAAGATATCATCCAAAAGTTGTACATACAGTTGCCATGGTACTGGTTTAAACACATTGAAATTATAATCCTTTTCCCATTGCAGAATAATAATGTTGGCAAATACGGGGGCACAACATGCTCCGATCACAACACCCTTCTTTTGCTGATAGTATTGTCCATCTGTGTGTACAGAATTACACCGCAACACAATTTCTAAAAAAGTATCCAACACATTGATTTCATTATTGTCAAAGACCCCCACTTCAACTAAGTAATCATGGAACATTTCCATACCCTGAGCATGCGGTATTACGTTAAACAAATTCAAAACGTCTATTGTTAAAAATGCAAGACTGGTTGAATATTTAAACTCTTCAACTTTGACAAAAATTCCCAAGAGTCCCAACATAAATGCTTATGCTTTTTTAAGCAACTCTTTCACCTTCACATCTATATATTTTGATAAAGGATGTGTAATAAATGTAATAGCATTAACAATGGGTCTCATGGGGGGGTCAATTAAGCTTTCATGTATTTTAGGAATTCTGAGTAATGAAGGAACACTAGGATACTTAACCTCTAGAAATGCATGCACATCCTCCGATATTTGACCCTGTTCTACCATATCCTGTACAAAAAAAAAAACAAAAAACGTTTTTTATATACACCACATTGACGTAATTCAGTGAAGTTTCCTCATAAAAATCACCATCATGTAAGTACACTTGCATTCTTTTTAAATCACTTCTATTCATAATCACTACTCCCCTCCTTTGTTGGGCTTCATAACTCTCACACTTCTGTCTTGCATTAATTCCTTTAACAACAACAATTCAGAATTACTTAAATTACTGAATTCTAACCTGCCCTTATTTTTTGCTAAAGCCCTAAAATCGAGCTAGCATAACTTTTTAAAGATCATCAGTGGCAGGGCTAGAGGTGTTTCGAACACACTGCTCCTACGTAGGGCATTTGTCTCAACAACATTACTAACATTCCTAAACATTATCTTAAAATTTGACTTTCTAAGGAAAAGCTTTAAATCTAACAAAATATCCTCCATCTTAAAAGTTAACCCTAGGCGCAAAAGACTGTCCCTTACTTAATAAATCTGCACAAGCAGCATCAAAAACATTAGAAGAGTAATTGTATAGCTTAACGTCACCTGAATTGTTCTCAAAAAAACAGAGGTCCATTGTTCGAATCATTAGGAAAAACAGAGGGCAGGATTCACTATGGCTTGCACGGAGTCTAAGAGTAGTGTAAGACTCCATGCAGCCATCGCGATCCAGGAACAGCCTGAATGTGCGTGTAAGAGAGCACCTAAAACGGGTCTTACATGGACAGGGCGTGGATATGCTAATTACCTCACTTGCAGCCGAAAGGCATGCAAATGAGGTAATTTTGCCATCCAGGAAGCAGAAACTTGCCCATAAGAGCGTGTTATCTGCAGAAATGTACTCAGTTGATAACTGAGTGCCGTTCTGCAAATAACACAATGGAGCTTTGTCAGCTCCAAATAAAGGTTGCAAATGTCCCAGGCAGCATGCCAATGGCCAAATATGTGGCCACTGGCAACGTACCCTGATGCAAACATGAAATACAAATATGTTTAAACGTAACGCAGCGTCGCACAAACGGGCTGCGCTATAAAAAATCATAAAAATAAAAATATTAAACCCACAAATGTGGGTTTATGCAAAGCATGAGTTTACAATGGAAGGGAATAGCAGGCTAAAACAACATGGCCACCGAGTAGGGGTTGCTAAGGGGGGAAGCGGAGTGTAAGACATGTAACTAAGCATTAGTAGGCAATCCTATGTAAATGAGTGGTAGGATAGTGAATCGCACTGTTACATAGAAAATGAGCACATTCTGTGCAGTGTAGGAGTAGGATAAGGGGGAGTAACAGAGTAGGAGATAGGTGACATCACAGGGGGGAATGTATGAAAGGAATGCAGCTCATTGGAGCACAGTGGCATGTGAAAGCTGTCAGTCACACATAATGGAAAGAGGAGTGTCAACAAGTAGGCATGGGAAAGCCAAGAAATGGAACGTGTACACTATGGATAACACCAAAGTTTCTTGCTGGGTGTGCATGCGCGCATGTGCGCGCTGGTAGGCACAAGTAAGCTAGAGTGCGCACATGTAAGTGTGAGTGCACGAGTTTAAGGCAGAATATGCATGTAGGAGCCTGTTTAAATACCTGTATGCTTGTTTGCGCTGGTGTGTGCGTGTTTTAACCCGAATAAGCAGATTCTAGTCCGTCTAAGCATGTATGCGTGTGTGTTAGCCACTGTGAGCGTGAGCCGCTGGTATGCGCGTTGCTCCCCCCTGAGGAAACCGAAGGGAAAAAGGAAGCATGGGAAATAGTAGGAAGCTAGCAGGGATTACTGGCAGAGCTAGCAGGTGAAAACAATCAGAAGCAGGCAATTACACAGGCAGAACAGTAGCCCAGCCCAGCACTTAAAACTCTGCAAACAACAGTGCAGAATGTTTCTCTCAAGAGACACTGCAACAGAGGAGTAAGCTATTAGAAGTGAAAACTGAAAAAGCTTCACTCAGACCAAAAATGGTAGGGGCTGCCATAGCTGTTATAAGGAGACATATGCAACTTGCTGAGGGTGGTGACTATGCAAATGCTGCCAGACAACCCACAGTGAGGAGACTGAGAAGAGTGTACAGGCCCAGGGTCACCTACCAGGGGTTACATGAGCTGGAGATAGTGGAGCGCTATAGAATGGACAGAGACCTCCTCCAGCAAATTGTTGAGCTGTGCAGGCCACGCCTCACACACAGAACCAACAGAGGGGAACCCATCCCAGTGGAAGCCAAGGTATGTGTTGGCCTAAGAATACTAGCAGCAGGTACCTTCCAGAGACCAACTGGTGATATGATGGGGATATCACAGGCATCAGCATCCAGGGTACTGCACCAGTTCCTGGATGCCATGTCAGCACATGTCGGTGATCATGTATATTTCCCCAATTCCCGTGAGGTATTGGCCAGCAATATGCGTCTCTTCCAGCAAATAGCGGAGTACCCTGAGGTAGTGGGTGCAATAGACTGCACGCATATACACATCAAAGCACCAGCCGGTGAGCGGGGTAGGGCGTTACATTAACTGCAAGGGCTTCCCCTCCATCAACTGCCAGGTCGTGTGTGATGCCCAGGGCATAATAATGAAAGTGTGTGCTGGCTGCCCTGGAAGCTACCATGATTCCCATATCTGGCATTTGACGCAGCTGTACCAGACATTTGCCAATGGGGACATCCCACATGGTCACTTAGTGGGGGATGCTGGCTATGCACTGGAGCCGTGGCTGATGACACCCATCAGAAATGCACACACACCTGAGCAAGAATGTCATAATGAGGCACACGCACAAACACGAAATGTAATCGAGCGTGTGTTTGGGCTGCTCATGCCACGGTTCTGGTGCCTGGACACATCTGGTGGAGCCTTGCAGTACTCACCAACTACATGTACCCAAATTGTCATGGTATGTGCTATGCTACATAATATGATTCTGCGAAAACAGCTGCAGCAGGACCAGCATAGGGCTGGGCCAAACAGCCCCCCACCATTGCCAAGCCAATCACAGGCAGAGCGTGACTCTGAGGAGGAACAACCTGAGCCTGCCCCTGTAGGCAGAAGCAGGCGTGCCCAGTATGCCTTGGCAAAGCGGCAGCGCATAGCACATACACTGGCTCAGTAGGAACCCAGGAAATGATACCTCTCTCTGACTCACACTTATAGTAAAAGGGATGCCTAAGTTGACACAACCTGCCATCAAACATGTACAGGGAGTGTAGTATGTGCATCCAGCATAGACAGTCCTGCAGCACCACCTGAGGCATGATTGCCATGTGTTAAGCAATGTAACACCATGTAGTATATGCAAACTTGATGACCCTGACTAACATCCTACCCTCACCAAGCATGATGCCACAATATGAAGATGAGATAATCAATTACAATAATTGGCTTAAGTATTGCTGTTGGTCAAAGGGGATCCAATGCATGCCAGCCTGGGATGACATGCTGAGCAAGACACGATGCTCCACCTGCTAGGGATGGTGTGTACCTATCCGTCCTGGCCTTTAGGATACTGGCGAAGGCTGTTGTCACCCCCACTGTGCCTTGAATAGGTAAGGCTCAAAACACAAACCCGCCTCCATAGGTATCACAAGGGATAAGAACCTAGATGTAATGCTACCCAATGCCAGATGTCTAAACTGCAAGATGCATGCAGTGTAAACTCCCCTCAGCATGGAGAATGTTGATATCTGTCCTGTAACAGAAAACTGGGTTAAGGCTGACAAGAGCACCCTAACACTACCAGGTTACACCTCATACCGTGCTTTACAGCCCCAAAACATGGAACAAACTACAAAAGGGGAGGGTGAGTAGCAATAATTGTCAAGGATAACCACACCCCCATGTTGATACCACAACAAGAAGCAGCATGGACTATCCATGGTCAAGTAACAGTGGCTAAGACTGCCTGCCAGTTTCTAGCCTGTTAGACTACCCTCCTAATGCCAGGAACTGCACTTGGCCTACGTTGGAACACATGGAAATATCAAGCTCTCCAAACAACATTATATTGGGTGATTTGAAAATACTCAAACATAGACTAGACTGGGAGCATTATTCCAGCTCCAACACCCTAGGCCAAAGGTTCCTAGAATCCATAAACCAAAATGCTCAGGAACAACGTACCACTCCCACAAGAGGGGTAAGCATACTGGATGTGATAATCCGCAACATGGGTACTCTATGGCCAGATGAGAAGTGTATCCCTCACTGGTAAGATCAGACCATAGAGTAATCACACTGGATATTCACATCCTGACCACAGTCCCTGGCCAGAAAACCACAGTGAAAAACATGTGTAAAGGAAATGTTGCACTCCTCCAAACTGATGTGGAATCCATTAAAGGCCCTGTGCCTGTGGAAAATATGGGCCACACGTCAGAACCCTTTATAAATGCATTCTATGAACACTGTCAGGAATGCATGGATTATGCAATCCCAAATAAAACTAAGGCCCAATACCATACATGCAGGCATCTGGCATGGTGGACCACAGCCATTACCAAACCATACAAGAGAATGAGGAAGCCACCACATGATAGAGCAAACCCAAAAAGGGAAGTAATCTCTGATCAGTATTATGGCAATAAAATATGGCCACTCATAAAATCCACTAAGGCCAGCTACAACAAGTTGAATCTGTGAATCTTGGGCAATGTTACACCTGCCCCATGTACACAGACAGCCCCCCCCACAAGAAATACAAATATATGTGAGAGATACAAGCACGTCTCCAAACTGGAGGCTGAGCTCTCTCAACTCAGTACTGTCTAAACTAGTCAGGAGGAGAAGGTAACCACACACACCACAAACCCAGTCTCATATAGACCTATCACAACTGCAAACCAAAGACATAAACGCACAAAAACATTCCCAGAGGCTCTAATTAAAAACCACCAAATCAACAGAGGCGTCCAAAGCAGACACCCAAGCAACCACTACCCCCAAACATAGCACATGCAACACATAGTACACAAAGTCGGTGTGCCAAACAGTCACAGCCTGTAAGGACAAACAACATGCCTGATACACTTGTAATCAGTGACTCCATAGACAGACACACTGATGTCCTGCTCACGTGACTGAACAAGGAAAAGGGTACAGTAAGCTGCCTGTAGGCTGCTACAATCCGCCACATAACACAATCATGCAGGTCACTCCAAAGCAAGTACAAATATGACTCAGTCATTGTCCATGCTGGTGTGAATGACCTGAGACGTACCTCCCTGGACTACATGTAATGAGACATAGAGGAGCTCTCCGATTATGTAGGCCAGGCCGGTATGACTCTGACCCTGAGCAGCATCCTACCCACACCAAGAATGATGCCACAGTACAAACACAGAATGATCAGCTTTAACAATTGGCTCAATTACTGGTGTCATTCCAAGGGAATACAATGTGTGTCTGTTTGGGATGTCATGCTTGACAAGCCACGCTGCTTTGCCAGGGATGGCTTGCACCTGTCACCCCTGGACGTCTGGATATTGGCTAAGGCTCTTGCCACCTCCATAGTGCCTTTTGTAGGCAAGGCTGAAAAGACAAACCCACCTCCCTAGAAAACATAAGTGGAAAAAACATAAGGGTAATGCTGCTCAATGCCAGAAGTCTAAACCTCAAGATGCACGCTTTCGAGGCCCTCCCCAGTATGGATAACATTGATGTCTGTGCAGTGATGGAAACCTGCATCAAGGCTCCTGAGAGCACCCCAGCACTACCAGGTTATACCTCATATCCTGCTTTTCGGCCCCAAAACCTGGACCAAACCACAAAAGGAGGGGGAGTATCCATATTCAGCAAAGATACCCACATGTCCAGGTTACTGACAATGCACGAAGCATCAGAGACCATTCATGTGCAACTAACTGTAGGCAAAACCGCTGTACAGTTTGTAGCATGCTACAGACTACCCTCTTAGACCCAGGAACACCACTCTGCTTTCCTGAAGACACTGGAGAGTATGAATGTGTCCCCAAATACCAAACAAGGTACTCACAAATCACCACATAGGTGGTAATCCATTACATATGGAAGAAGTAATCGGGGACCTAGGGACACAAGTGGACAGTAACCCCACATGCGACACTCACATTGCCAACGTGGCTAGGAAGACCACCTATATTGGCCACCTTATCATGAAAGGATTCACATCTACATCGAGAGATGTCATTGTGCCCCTACACTCTTCTCTTATCAGGCCCATAATTGAGTACAATGCCCCATTTGGGATGTACCGTACCCGACACCTGCAGTGGTTAGAAAGACCTCAAAAGTACCTCACCAAGAGGATGAAGGGTCTCAAACATTTGTCATATGCTGCCTGGCTGACAACACCCCAGCTGTATGCAGTCACATACTGCATACTCAGAGGCGATGTATGCCCGATGTACAAGGCCATGTCCAATACAGAATTGATGGACATGCTCCACCTCAGAAAATCCAAATCCATCAGAGCCGCAAGAGCGACAGATGTCAACCTCAGCACATAAATAAATAGGATGCGCTGGAGGGACAGATTCATAACCCAGAGGCTCCCTACACTCTGGAACAGAATCCCATTCCATGTTAGGCAGAGCCCCTCACTGACTCTCTTCAACAGGAATCTTGCCAAGTGGATGGGAGATCGTAGATTTACACTGGGGGGGGGTCTTCACTGTGTCACGTCTAGACAGAGGCACAGTAAAGTAAACCCTAAATGGGCATAATATTCACATAGCAAGGGGTGGTGAAAGCCACACACACTCTGGCTAGGCTGATAAATGCCCTAGGGCAGATAGTCTAGTATGAACCTATGAAGATACAAATTGTACAGGACACTAAGGATAATCACAAGGCTTTCTTAACTGATGATAGGAACCTTGTTGGGAAATCACAGATATGCTCTGAATTACCAAATATTGCAAACAATACACCAAACCCACACACATTGCCAACATCCAACCTGACAGGTTCAGTGCAAACCCCCCCCCCCCCCCAAATGCCAAATATATATCCCAGCAGAGTGCTGGCCCCCTGACATTGCAGATGCTGAGGTAACAGCCAGCATCTTCAAAGCAAAACACACAGCATCAGTGGTATGAGATGGTGTCCTGGGCTGTGTCCAACATGAACTCCAAGAAGAATGGAACGCCAAATAACACTACTGCTCAATTTCAGCCTTACTATAGGATATGTACCCAAAGAGCAGTGTACAGCAACAGTGGGTCCCTCTCCACAAAGGTGGTGCCTGAATGGATACTGCAAACTATCACCCCAGAATCCTGATAAGTTTGGTCTGCAAAGCCATGGAAAGGATCATCATGGACCTCAGAAATAAAGATATTGGGGACCTACAGACACTGGACCCTACCCAGCGTGGCTTTCTTAAGAGCAAATCCTGCCCCTTAAACATGTTTGACTCATTTGAAACAGTCATCAAGGCCATTGATGAGGGGAATGTGGTCCACACAGCCTATCTGGACCTTGCAAAAGCCTTCCATACAATACCCCACGTGTTCATTATAGATAAGCTCACCAGCTTAAATATAAACCCCTATGTCAGTAGATGGGTTGCAAACCAGCCCAAGGACAGAACTGACATGGTCAGAAATGCTGCAGGTATGTCAGACTACAAACCAGCTACAACTGGCATCCCACAAGGCTCGGTCCTGGGACCTCCCTTGTTTGGTATATATTTCCCTTGGGTACAGGCCAACATGGAAGGACTGTGTCTGAACAAGTTTGCAGAGGACTACAAACTGGGCACCATATCTGACCCTCCAGCTGACACAAGCATCCTACAAAAGGGCCACATAGAAACAAACTGGTGCCAGAGCCATGTCATCAAGCTAATTGCAGAAAAGTGTATAGTCATCCCATGTGGATAAACAGTAAGTGCCCACCAATTACCACATAGGTGTTAACCCATTAAGTACTTTAGAAGTAATAAGAGACCTGGGGATACAATTTGATAGATATCTTGCATTTGACAACCATGTGGCTGTAGTGGTTACAGAAACATACCATATACCCACCTAATCATGAAGGTAGTCAGATCTAGATCAGGGGAGGTCATCGTGCCTCTTCAGTCATCCTTCATTAGCCTCACAATTGAGTACAATGGCCCCTGTGGGATGTAGCTGAGCAGACACCTCCAGCAACTGGAAAGACCCCAAAAGTACCTCACCAGGAGGATCAAAGAGCTCGAACAGATGCCATGTGTTGCCTGATTAAACAAACTGCAGCTCCACACAGTGCCATACTGCCTGTTCGGAGGCAATCTGTGCCTGATGTATAAAGCCATGTCCAAGCTGGAATCAATGAACATGCTGCACCTTGTACAATCTGAATGCCAGTGAGCTGTGCACATGAGAGACCTGAACCCCAGCACTGACATACATAGGACATGCTGTAGTGATTGATCCATAACCCAGAAGCTCCCTCCACTCTTGAGTAAACTCCCAGTACAGGTTAGCTAGAGAGTCCCTCATTGACTCTCCTCAACAGGAATCTTGATGAGTGGATGGGAGATGGTAGGTTTACCCTGGGTATCACTGTTATGTCACGGGTAGACAGAGGCACAGTATACTAACCTTGAAATATGTCATGTCAAAATCCAGTTACAATGTGTGTTGAAGGACAAACACACTCTCTGACTAGCAGTAGAAATGGCCTAGGGCACATCGCTAGTGTTTGTCAATGTCCACCCAAGTTGTGGAATACACTACCAATGGTGGACAAGCCTGGTTTAAGTAGTCCATATCCGAACAAAATGCAACATGGTCATATGTGCACAACTGGCCCTTAACCAGTCTGGTGTGCTCACTATGAATATTTAAAGCAGTGATAAGACTGAAACCCAGGATACTGTCCACCACAGTGAAAGTACTGAACCAGTACAGTATACAATATTACAGTGTTTGGTCAGTATGAAAGGATGTTGACAACTGTATGCAAACTATCCCATGGAAACCCTGCAGGCACAGTATATAATCCCTGTCAAGTTCAGACACAAAGCAGTTGGGCAGTATGTACACAACATCACTCCCAACACACAACTATAAATGTGAAATATTTTTGAAGTTCACACACAACCACAAATGTGGCGGACTGCAGATTTCAACATATGGAAAGCACACACTGGGCATGCTCGCACACTTTGATAAATGAGACATATGTCGGGCAACAAGCCATGGAAAGCCTGAACTGGGCATGCTCACACACTTAGGCCATGTCTCAGTTTAACAGTTGGCCACACATATCTGGTATTTGTATGTGTTAATCCAGGAACCAACCATAATACAGCAATCTGCCCAGTGCACACAGTTAAATGACTACAGAGACATAAGTTAAATAGTGGAGCCCTCTCATATTCAAACATCTTCCACAGATACACAAGTTGTTCATAGAAACAGGGAAAGCTATGGCAATAAAGACCTGTAAACAGTCAGCAACAAATATTGTGCATCTGAAAATTAAACATATGGGTGTAGAGGTCAATACTAGGCAGTTTGCCCTAGGGAATACAAGCTTAGTCAGAGTGTGCTTGGCATCTGCCTCCCCAGTACAGTAGGCTACTGTGCCTCTGTAAAGTAGGTCACAGAAGGCACCGTTTAAGGCTAGTGTGCTGTGCCTCCGTCAAGCAGGGACACAGTGGAGATCCCAGGAGTTGAATTTGCAATGTCACATCCATGTGGCTGGTGTTTGCTGGAAGATGGTTGGCAAGGACTTATAGCAGTAATTGGGTGTCAATTACAGATTGAAGGGAGCCTTATCTGCAGTGTCTGGACAATGTCACTGTCAACACCTTGACACGATGAGTTTGAGGGATTGAAGTGTCGTGCCAATACTGTTCAGAGGCATCCTCCCTCTGTGGGATATTGCTCTGTAATGTATTAGCTCCCTCCTTCTGTTGTACAGCTTATATATGTCTGGTGTACACCAGACAGGTCTCCTGTTGTGGAGGAGTCATGGGTTTATTTGGGATAGCATGATCAATGCAAACCTTCCAGATGCTCATAGAATGCTATTGTCAAGGATTATGCAGAGTGGCCTGTATAATCCCCCAGCATGGGTCCTTTGAAGTCTTCCATCCCAGTCTTCACAAGTGCAAAGTCTGCTTTTGATAAATACTTTGATTGCAGTGACTTCCTTGCCTGGGGGTGGGAATGGGATATGGATGTCCAGGGAAAGTTTGGTATGGTCAGATATTAACAATGGTGGTCTACCTCTGGTGTGGAACATACAATCCCCATGTTGCAGATGGTCAGGTCCAATATGTATTCCCCCTTGTGGCTGTGGTGAGTGGTCCTGCCATAGCACATGGATTCACAAATTGTAGTGGCTGTAGGGTGATGTTGTTGAGGCCTGAGTAGTTCCCCCACACAATATACCTGTACTTGACGTTAACCACTGTAATGGTGTATGTGAACACCTTCATATCCTACACTGTTCCCAGGGAAGCAAAGTATGTGTCCTGGATATGGGAGGGGTGGTCTGAACTGGTTGTGTTGTGTGTTACAGGTCCTGTGGTCACAAAGCATGGTATAAAACATAACCTGGCAGTGCTGATGTGCATATCTGACCCTGAAGTAGGTGGCTGTTAATGCATATATATGCTATCCCTCTAACTGACAGATGGTAATAGATGTACATACTTCTATATAAATAATGATGTCGGCACCCTATAAATACTGCAGGAGAAATACAGATACCCAGTAATTCAAATAGCATGCTCCGCTAATGCGTCTCTCCCAAGTGTCATAATATAGTTAGGTAGGGGTTTGAATCCTGCAAATGCTCAGTGTGTGTGTTTGGATGAGGGGGGTTAGTGTGTGTGCAATTCTGTTTGAAAGAAATGTCCCTTTTGGCAACTAGAACACACTGCATGATGCACATTCCTCTTTCTAAACACTGATGATGTCAGCACCTTGTAAGTACAGCAGGAGAAGGGAAACCTCCCAGTAATGCGAATAGCACGCTCTGCTAATGCATCTCTCTCAAGTGTCATAACAGTTAGGTAGGGGTTTGAATCCTGCAAATGCTCAGTGTGTGTGTGTGTGTTTGGGTGAGGGGGGTTAGTGTGTTTGCAATTCTGTGTGACAGAAATGTCCCTTTTGGCAACTAGAAGAACACACTGCATGATGCACATTCCTCTTTCTAAACACTGATGATGTCAGCACCCTATAAGTACAACAGGAGAAGGGAAACCTCCCAATAATACGAATAGCACTCTCTGCTAATGCGTCTCTCTCAAGTGTCATAACATAGGTAGGGGTTTGAATCCTGCAAATGCTCAGTGTGTGTGTGTGTGTGTGTGTGTGTTTGGGTGAGGGGGGTTAGTGTGTGTGCAATTCTGTGTGAAAGAAATGTCCCTTTTGGCAACTAGAAGAACACACTGCATGATGCACATTCCTCTTTCTAAACACTGATGATGGCAGCACCCTATAAGTATAGCAGGAGAAGGGAAACCTCCCAGTAATGCAAATAGCGTGCTCTGCTAATGCGTCTCTCTCAAGTGTCATAACATAGTTAGGTAGGGGTTTGAATCTTACAAATGCCATGTGTGTTTTTGTCACACAGTTTGTCCATGTGTGTGGGGTGTTGCTCTTAATATTGTATGACATTGATCATATCAGTAATGTCAATGCACACATGAGGTATGTGTGTGCCACATAGACATATATACCTGTGACCTTAAATAGTACCCATGTGTGAAGCCTGCCTCATGTGAATACATGTAATTTGCATTACACAACTTTATGACTGTGGTTTTCTGTACAGGGGCTACATTTGGTATGTGAATATACAGTGAGAGTAGTCTATGGTGTCATCTTACCAGCAAGGGATACACTTCTGGTCTGGAGCATGTAGTCCACATGTTGATGATGAACAGGTGCAGCATGTTTTCCCCACTTGTGGGAGTGGTAACAAGTTGTTCTAGGAACCTTACACATAGGGTGTTGGAGCTACAGTAATACTCCCAGTCTATGTGTGGGTAAATGAAGCTGCCCAATATATTGTTGTTTGGAGACACCTGCAGATATTCATGTATTCTTAAGTAGGCCAAGTGGGTTACCTGGGTTTGGGAGTGTGGTGTGTGCCAGGCTATTAACTGGAAGGCAGTCTTGACCACTGATGTGAGAGTGTTCAATCTCGCCATTTGTTCTTACACATGGGTTCGGAGCCGATCCTCTGCTCCGAGTTGGCCGCTTAGCAAAGCTCTGCATCGAGAAGAAGATCGAGACCAACCTATCTCCCACAATTCCCTCTGCCCTTACCTCAGATCTAGTTTGCCGCTGCAACTGATCACATCGTTTGAAGAGCTCTGAGCCAACTTCAGATAAGATTTACCTTTTTTTCTTCAAAAATTTTGATCTAAAGTTATTGGATTGTGACACTTTTTAGTGTGTGTGTGTGTGTGTGTATGGGTCTTCGGTTCCGATTGTCTAAATCTTTAGTGTTTTAAAATTGTTTTGTTCTGAATTAGGATCCTAGGGCCTACCCCACTCACTAAATTTCGGATTTGACTTACACTTATTATTTCAGAACATTATTTCTTGGCCTTTGGCTAGGTTTAAGTGTATTGGTGTAATTTCACTAGCTGTTGTGACTTTTTTGACATGTCTGACAAAGTTAAGTCAGGGTTTAAGAGATGCCAGTGCGGACAGAAGATGTCTGTCACAGACAACCATAGCTCCTGTGTCTACTGTCTTGGCCCTCTCCATCTTCAGGAGGACTGCTCCATATGTCACTCCTTTAGTGGAAGGGTCATGACAGATAGGCGCAGGAACCTCATGGACAGGGGTCTTCTGAAGCCTGCCTTTCAAGAGGCTTTAGATAAGTCAGACCAGACTTCTAAATCTTCGAAGGAGTCGAAGACTTTGGAGCCTACGTCATCGGCTCCAAGCTCTTCTTTTAAAGTTCGCTCACCGGTTCCACAGACTTCGGGGCCGAGTATCGAAATAGTGTCTGTCACCGAGCCTCGAGTCTTGGAACCGGTGACAGAACTGCCACCTCGGCTCTTTTGAGGTCGGCACCGTCTTCGTTTTCTTCGATGCGGTCTTCCAGGCCCCTCTCCGACACCGACATAGACCGTGTGGTGCAGAAGCTGATGGAGAACACGGCCCTATCCAAACTTATTGCAGTCTCCTCTCAGTTGGTGTCGAGACTGAAGGCCTTCCTTGTCTCCATCTGATCCTCCTCCGAGCCCTCTTCAGCCCTCGGGGCCGGGGGTTGCTGATTTGTTGTTTGGAGAGCCCTTGGTGCCAGAACCGCCCCTTTCTGGGTCGGCCCCGTTTACCTCGACTCCATCGAACCTCTCCCGGACTTGGAGCCGACGATCTATCCTTGGTTCCGGGACCGAGCCGAACCGATGTTTCGGTGCTGACTCTCCTCGGTGCCTCGGCACGGATCACCTCGGCTCCTCGGGATCGGTGCCCTTGGCTTCTGGCCGGAGATTCCTCCACGCTCTTTGGAACCGGGGATTCCTCGGCTCGGGGTCCGGGGCCTTCGATCTTATGAGGAAGGTATTGTCTTCCCAGACAACTACCTCAGCAGAAACAGCTCCCTCCCATAAAGGCCCGTTATCCTCTTCTGCACCTATGGCTACTCAAAAGCGCCAGCACCAGTGTCTCAGCCGCCCCAGAGGGAGCCCTCTTCCTCGGAGGCTTCATCGGATGCCCCGAGGAAGTCCTGAGGAAAAGATTGTGTAAGAGGAGGCACTTGGATTCTCCACAAGAGCCCTTAACATCGGACACTGACTTGGATGAGTCAGAAGGGTCCCAAAATCACCCTCGGAGGATGTCTCCTTTTCTGACATCCTGGAGATCCTAAAACAGAGAGGTGATTGGCAAGCCCTACCCCTTCTGAGGATGAGTCAGTCTTGCTGAAGGCATTCGGTGCTCGCCCTTCTTCCTCCTGGGTCACTCCCTTGATGAGTTGATGGATTTGATTGCTCAAGGGCGGGAGACACCTGACACAGTGGAGCCAGTCCCAGAAAGCCTAATAAGTATATTACGGCCCCTCAGGATAAGGCATACCTCACAAAGGAGTTCCAGTGGACGCTATGGTGGTGGCAGCTGCCACTAAAAAGGAGATGTCTGAATCTTCCTCATCTGTCCATCCGCCTAACAGAGATTCTAGGACCATGGACAGGTATGGAAGCATTTTAGTTCAGCGACTTTTTCCATGCGATCGCTGAACTATTTGACACATTTCACACGTTTACAGAGGGATCTAGTCAAAGAGTTGGGAGATACCCTCCAGGGTACTACAGATGCTGCTGTCGCGGAAAAGGTTACAGCACAGCTCAATACCCTTACATCAATTGTGATCTCGTCCATGAGGCTCATTTCGTATGCAGCCGAAGGGTCGAGTAGGGCTGCGGCTTCCGCGATTGCTCTCCGTAGACAATCCTGGATGCACTTATGCTCCTTTACAGAAGCCTTCAAGTCTTCCTCTACTAACGCCCCATTTGATGGTGCCACTCTCTTTGGCCCCAAAGTAAAGGAGACCCTTACCCGGTGTGAGCAAGAGGGAAAGACTCTGTCTGCTGTCAGAGTCCGATGTTCTTCGTTCCACATTGCTGCAGTCCTTACTATTGGGTAGTCCGCTGTCCAGTCGGCCCGAATACCAGAGTATGGCTGACGCCGGTCAGGGCGATTAGACTGACGTCAGTACGTCAGGGTACTAATGCGCATGACCGACGTCATATCCTCAGTCTTTTTTGCCGCATGGTCCGATGCAGAAGCAGTTTTGCGAGTGCAGGTTGGCGTTCTGAAATATTTCCGAAACCGGAGTTTCAGACCGAATCAGAGTTGGCTAAGTACCCGTTGGGAACATTTTGTTTTTCTTGCCTCAGTATTTAACCGGATGACAGAAAAAGTGAATAACTGTATTTCTTGTGGGAAAGAGATACCTCATAGGGATTACCATACCTTGTGTATACCTTGTTTAGAGCCTGAGCACGACGTTGTTGGTTGCCGCTCTTGTGCTAGGTTTAACAAACGCACTATTAAGAGCAGGTTAGACTGTGCCAGGTTAGTGTGTGGGAAGCGTTGTAATTATAAAATGCCGCCGGATGCTCCGGCGCCCGCCCAAGAAGCGCAAGGACAAAACAGCGAAGCCTAGGGTTGATGAACCGCAGTCCCGGACGCCGGTTCTTTAGAAGGCTCAGTGGAGCCAGAGGTTTTGCCAGGAGTTTCTATGGAGTCTCAGGCAGAAACTTTACTGTTACAGGATGTGCCTCTCAGGAGGTAGGCCAGGCTGAGGGGGCTTCTCAGGTAACTGTTCTTCCCTCTTCCCAAGGTAGTTAGAGCCTCTCCTTCTGTTGCCAAAACTTCTTTGAGAGGTAGGCCAAGTTCAGCTTCAGTGGGGCTTCTCCTAGCATTTCGGTTCTGTACCTAAGAAACATATGCTTAAAATGGCAGAAGATTTGATTACTATGATTAGAGGTTCTATGCCCTCCTGATAAGAGGCCTAGGGTGGAACCGAGTTTGATAGTTTTGAACAGTGTTCAGAGGCTTCTGAGTCTTCTGGAAGATTTGCAGGAGTATCCTCCTTATTCTGATTCTGATGTGGATGATTCCACTCCTACAGCTTCTCCTCCTGAGGATTTCTCATTTTCAGAGACTCTGCATTCCATGAGGGAGCACTTTAAATGGGAAGGCCAGGATTACTCTGATTCCAGGAAAAGGCTTAGGAATTCTTGTTTTACCCCAGCATAGGCCCTTAGCTATACCTCCTGTGTTGAATGTGGTGGAAGATGTTTTTGCAGAGGCTTCCTGAACCCTGACTCTTTGCCTCCTGCTCCTGTTAAACCTGATAGGTACTATAGGGTGCCCGAAGCTCATAAGTATTTGTTTAAGAGTCCTAGGGCGGACCCAGAAACTGTTTCTCAGGGGCCTAAAGGTGTTAAGGCCTCTGTGGTTAAAAATCCTGTTCCCACTGATAAAGAGGCAAGGGCTTTGGATAGGTGGGGAAAGAAAGTGTATACTTCTTCCACTCTAGCCATGAGAGCGTTGAATTGTCAGTTTCACATGCTAAAATATCAAAATTATCTCCTTTCACAGTTGAAATCTAAGGTGGATGCTTTGGCGGAAGGTATTGAGTGTAAAGAGTTGCTGGATTTGGTTCATGTGTCTGAACAAGTGGGTAAGCATTCTTTGCAATGTGGTTTTGATGCTGTACAGGCCTCCTCGAGGGTGGCTGCCACTAGTTCTGTTCTTCGCAGGCATGCCTGGTTGAGGGATCAGAATTTAGCTGAGCATGTTAAGACAAGGATTTTGGATGCTCCTTTACAGTCTGATGTGTTGTTTGGTTCGCCTGTGGAAGCAGTTTTAAAGAAAATGGAGGACAAAGCTAAGTCTATGCAAACTGTTAAAGATTTTTGCAGGTGCAGCCACCAAGTTTAGTAGAAATTGGCCTGCTAAGGGGTGGACATATCCTGCTTATGATTCCCAGTCTAGGGGTAGGTCTAGACGTGGTAGGGGCAGAGCTCAAGGTTCTTTTAGGCCTAGAACAGGAGTTCACCTGCTCAGACTTCTGGTGAGGGCAGGGGTCAGTCCTTTCGTAAACAGACCCAATGACCTGCCTTTTCAGCTGCCAGTAGATTCTCGCCTGGCAGCTCCTTTGGGAGGAAGACTGTCTCTTTTCAAAGAAAATTGGGATTTAATTACTCAAGACAGATGGGTGTTGGATATCATTCACCACGGTTACAGGTTTTATTTCCATACAATGCCCCTTTCAAAGGCATGCCAGACGTTCCTCCTCCACAAAGAAAAGAGGCTCACAAGCAAATTTCTCAGTTACTCCAGATGGGGGCCATTCAGCCAGTCCCTGTATCAGAAAGGGGCCTAGGATTTTATTCTCGCCTGTTCCTAGTACCAAAGAAGGGGAACACGTGGAGACCAATTTTGGATTTATCTCTCCTCAACACTTATCTGGACATTCCCAAGTTCAAGATGTTGACGTTACAACAGCTTTTACCTCTGCTGGGCAAAGATCACTGGATGGTAACTTTAGATCTCAAGGAAGCTTACCTTCATGTGCCTATAAGGCTAAGTTGCAGGAAGTATCTGCGGTTTCGAGCTGGAAATTCTCATTATCAGTTCTCTGCATTGCCCTTTGGCTTATCTACTGCCCAGAGTATTCACAAAGGTTCTGGCTCCAGTGATAGCTTACTTCAGGCTACAAGGAATTCAAATCTATCCTTACTTGGACGACTGCCTGATTCTGGCTCAAGAAAAGGAAGACCTTCTACAGCATCTGGAATATGTTATAGCAGTGCTAAGATGCCTAGGGTATTCTGTGAACGAAATAAAGTCCAGTCTAGTACCCTCTCAAGACATGTGCTTTCTGGGTGTGAGACTGAATACAGCAGCCCAGATGGCCTTTTAACCCCGGACAAACAAAAGAGTCTATCACTTTACTTCCATCAACTATCTCATCAGTCCGTGCTGACTGCAAGGACAGTCCTTCAAGCATTAGGGTTCATGGCATCTTGTATTCTGGTGCTTCCCAATGCCAAACTGCATATGAGGAAGCTACAATGGTATCTCAAAATGTATGGACACAGCACTGCCAGGATTTGGACACTGTCATTCAAATAATACCTTGCCTTCAAAAAGAATTTTTGTGGTGGGCTCAGGAATGTCACCTAAACAAGGGACTCTCTGTGACCCGGCCAGAGGCGAGTCAGATTTTAACGACAGATGCCTCGGACATTGCTTGGGGAGCTCATCTAAATGGAAAGTGGATACAAGACAAGTGGCCTGCCAGACTACAGCATCTACATATCAACATGAAGGAGATGTTAGCAGTCCAGTTTGCATTAATGGCTTTCAAGGAGTTACTTCTTCCAGGGCAGGTGTTGATTCTAACAGACAACACAACTGTCATGTGGTACATCAACAAGTAAGGGGAACACATTCTTATCCTCTATGCAGGCAAGCAATGATTTTATGGGAGACTGCGCTAAGCTTGCAACTAACTCTTCAGGCAAGGTTTCTGCCAGGAGCACAGAACTCCTTAGCAGATGTGTTAAGCAGACAAATCATGGATCCCCACGAGTGGAAACTGGATCTTCATGTATTTCAGAAATTGACAGTGTCATGGGGAACTCCAGACATAGATCTGTTCGCTTCTCCACTAAACCACCAGCTGCCAAAGTTTTGCACAAAGGGGTTTCATCGCACAGCTTGGAAAGTGGATGCTCTGTCTTTCAGTTGGAAAAACCTTCATGTGTATGCCTTTCCACCTCTGCCTCTTCTTCCAAAGGTGCTATTAAAAGTCAGACAAGACAAGCCAAGGATGATTTTGATAGCTCCAGATTGGCCTCGCAACACTGGTACCCACTACTAAGGAGTCTGGTAAGGAAGCCTCCATGGCCTTTACCTTTGATTCCTCATCTGTTATCTCAGAAGGACGGTCATCTGCTCAATGTCAAGCTTCACTCTCTTCATCTAACAGCCTGGCATATTCTGTGTTGAAACACAGCAGGTCTCAACTTCCTCAACAAGTTTTAAATGTGATTATGGAAGCTAGAAGACCTAGTACAAGGAAAGTGTACGCAGGAAAATGGAAGAGATTTTTATTTTGGAGTACAGCAAAGAATTTGGAGGTTTCTGAGCCTAATTTGAGTGTGGCTCTTCAATATCTTACTGAGTTATTGGACAAAGGTTTGTCCTTCTTTTCCATTAAGATTCATGCTGCAGCAATTTCAGCTCACTATGATTGTGACCCACCATTGTTTTCGCATCCTTTGTTCAAGCAGTTTCTTAGAGGGGCAAAGAATATAAGACCCCACGTAAAGCTCCTACTCCTGCTTGGGATCTCAATTTTGTGTTGGAAAAACTTACTCTACAACCTTTTGAGCCTGCGGCTACTGCTGAATTGAAATACTTGTCATGGAAGACTGCTTTTCTGTTGGCTATTACTTCTGCAAGAAGGGTGTCTGAGTTGCAGGCCCTTATGGCAGTAGAGCCCTTTTGATTTTCCATAAGGATAGGGTATCATTACGCACTAATCCTTCCTTTATGCCTAAGGTGGTTTCTAGTGTGGCTTTAAACCAAACTATTCATTTGCCTACTTTTTATGCAGACCCCAAAATAAAGGGGAAAAGATTTTGCACACTTTAGATGTACACAGGCAATTGCGTTATTATTTAAGCAGGACTAAGGATTTTAGGCAGTCTCAGCAGTTGTTTGTTTCTTTTGCTTTGAGTTCGCAGGGCAAGCCTGTGTCAAAACAAACTATTTCTAGGTGGATTGGGTTTTGCATTGCATTTTGTTATTCCCATCATGGCAAGGAGATTCCAGCTGGGATTAGGCCTCATTCCACTAGGGCTACTGCCACTTCAACAGCATTTCTAAGGGGTGGCAACTAAGGATATTTTGGAGGCAGCTACTTGGAGTTCAGTGCATACTTTCTCTAAGCATTATCACCTTCCTATCTACTCTAAGTCTAGGGCTGGTTTTGCCACAGCTGTTTTGCAAGGCATGTTGTCAGCTCCTACTTCTTTATGATTTGCCAGCCTCCCTTACCTCTGCTTTGGGATTCTACCCAATAGTAAGGACTGCAGCAATGTGGAACGAAGAACATAGTACAGTTTTGTACCTACCATAAATGTAGATGTTCGAGGATCCACATTGCTGCAGTCCAATTTACCTCCCTCCTTCCCTCTGTGTTTAGGGGTGGTTGTGTAGGTGAGGTTATATGTTGATATTTTTGTATATATTTTTGTATATATTGTACATAATTTTGGTGCAGGTATTTTGAGCCTTGTCTTTTTAGGGTCTTCTGACATCTGGGGCAAGAAAAGACTGAGGATATGACGTCGGTCATGCGCATTAGTACCCTGACGTACTGACGTCAGTCTAATGCGCCCTGACCGACGTCAGCCATATACTCTGGTATTCGGGCCGACTGGACAGCGGACTACCCAATAGTAAGGACTGCAGCAATGTGGATCCTCGAACATCTACATTTATGGTAGGTACAAAACTGTACTTTTTTCCACCCCATCCAGACCGTACCCCAAAGGGCAACGAGGTGGAAAAATGTGGTTTCGTAAAACCCAGGGTTCTTTCCCAAGCACACAGGGTGATGCCCCCTCCAGAGGCAGAGGGGGGGGGCAGAAGTGGAAGACGTCGCCCTGGCGGCAGAGGGGGTCCGCAAAACCAAGGCGACAGGGATACGGTCCCTGGGAAGCCTTTCCAGCACTCCTGAAGGGAGGCCCGACTGTCCTGCTCTGGAGGCAGTCGGGGGTCACTTAGCTTTATACCCTCAGGCCTGGCAAAGTCTTGCCTCAGACAGATGGGTAAAAAGCATTATTACCAGAGGTTACAAAATTCCATTTCTATTACCCCGTTCAGAGAAAAGATTCCCAGATGTACCGCCCATCTGCGAGAACCTGCATCTATAGAAATTTCAAAGCTGCTAGAAAAAAGTCATCCAACCAGTCCCAGCGGAACAAAGAGGATTCGGAACTTACTCAAGGTTCTTTTTAGTTCCAAAAAAGACAGGGGACTGGAGGCCAATTCTGGACCTAAGCAATCTCAATACCTTCGTCAAGAAAGAAAAGTTCCGGATGGTCACGCTTCAATCGATCCTTCCATTCTTACAGAAGGACAACTGGATGTGCTCAATAGATCTCAAGGACGCATACTACCACATCAAAATGGCCAGAGCGTCCAGGGATCACTTGCCCTTCAGGCTTGGGAGCCAGTCACTATCAGTTTCGGGCCCTGCCCTTTGGTCTAACCTCAGCCCCCAGGGTTTTCACCAAATGCATGGCAGTGGTAGCGTCTCACTTAAGACGCCTAGGATTCCAGGTGTTTCCGTATCTGGACGACTGGCTCCTTACTGCCACCACCGAGCGTCGACTGATACAGGCCAGGGATTACACACTCGAACTTTGTGTTCAACTCGGAATTTCCATAAATTTCGAAAAATCTGCATTACAGCCGTCATAGCATATCTCATTCATAGGAGCAGATTTGGATACCCGTTGCTTGATTCTAAGACTTCCCCCAGAAAGAATAGCCTCTCTACAAAATCACATATCTCTACTCCTGTTGTCCAAGAAATCCCCGGCCAAACTGGTTCTAAAAGTTTTGGGACTCATGTCGGCTTCCCTCATTGCAATACCATTGGGAAGACTGCACATGAGAGTTCTTCAGTGGCTGCTGTTCGCACAATGGTCGTTCCAACAGTTACCGCTGACGCACGAAATTCACATCACAAACATCTGGAAGACACACCTATCTTGGTGGCTACAGAATTGCAATCTCACCGGCGGCCGGCCGTTTGTGCTACCCACCCCAACAGCTACAGTGACCATGGACGCTTCCCTGATGGGGGGGCATCTTTCAGGGACAGACAGTCCAAGGCGAATGGACCAATCTAGAGTACAACCTGCACATCAATGTTCTGGAGATGAGGGCAGTGTTCCTAGCGTTGCAACACTTTTCTCCCCTTCTACCTCTAGGGACCATTGCAGTTCAAACGGACAACATGTCCGTAGTCTGGTACATAAACAAGCAAGGGGGAACCAAATCTTACCAGTTGTGCAGAGAGGCCATGAGAATTTGGTAATGGGCAGAGTCCACGGGTCGCTTTCTGATAGCAACGCACATCCCGGGGTTATCCAACGTCATAGCGGACAGGTTGAGCAGAGCCATCCTGTTACCTCACGAGTGGTCCCTCAAACAGACACAAGCGGATATGATATTCCGCAAGTGGGGCCAGCCTTGCTGCGATCTGTTTGCGTCTCCAATGAACGCCAAATGCAGAAGCTACTTCACCCTATTACCCCCACCAGGGGAAGTCCCCAGGGACGCTCTGATTCACGATTGGCCCCCGGGTCTCCTGTACGCCTTCCCTCCTATACCTCTGATACCAAGGTTTCTGCAGAAAGCCAAGAATCTGGAAAGGACTGTAATTCTCATTGCCCCATTCTGGCCTTGTCAAATTTGGTTTCCCTTTCTTCAAGCACACCAAATACGGGAGCCCTGGATCCTGGACCCGGAGCCAGATCTACTGACCCATTCATCAGGAGCTCCCCACCCGTCGCTCCTGTCCCTCAGACTAGCAGCTTGGCTGCTCCCTTCTTAGCCAGGTCTGATCTTCTTTCTCCTGCGGTTCAGAACATTCTAGTAGCCTCTCATAAAGCTTCCACTACAAAAATTTACACTAGTAAGTGGAAGCACTTTGTATTCTGGGCAACTGCACAACATTTAGATCCCTTAATAGCCCCACTAAACAAAGTTTTAGAGTTTATATCCATGCTATTTCACCAAGGAGCTTCTCCTGCCACCTTGAGGGTTCAATTGGCTGCTATTTCAAACTTTCATGTAGGAGAGAATGGAGTGCCTATTATGACTCATAGGCTTTGTAAGGCTTTTCTAAAAGGGTCCTTTCATATTAGACCACCAGTCAGGTTCCCTACAGCTCCGTGGAATCTAAACCTCCTTTTATCCCAACTAATGCTACCACCCTTTGAACCAGCCTCGTCCTGTTCTTTAAAGTTCTTGTCATGGAAAACTCTCTTTCTAGTAGCTATCACTTCAGCTAGATGAGTGTCAGAACTTCAAGCTCTTTCCATAAGCACCCATATTTGATTTTTCACCCGGATAGGGTATCCCTACGCACCAACACGTCCTTTCTTCCCAAGGTTTGTTCAGTCAACAACATTAATCAGTCCATTGAACTCTCCACATTTTTCAAAAACCATTCCAATAAGCTGGAATATATGTTACACAAGTTGGATGTTCATAGACAACTCAGATTCTATCTAGATAGAACAAAAGATCACAGAAAAGCAGACCAACTCTTTATAGCCTTTGCGGACAACAGAAAGGGCATGGCAGTGACGAAGCGTACTCTCTCCAAATGGCTATCTGATTGTATTACTTTTGTTTATACTGCTACTGAGCAGAGTTTGCCCACCAAACTGAAAGGACATTCTACTAGATCAGTCTCTACATCTCTGGCTCATGCGGCCCGCCTACCTTTGGATACTATTTGTGCGGCCGCCACTTGGTCTAAACCACATACGTTCATCACTCATTACAAAGTGGATAGGATTTCCAGGGACAGGGCAACCTTTGGTTCCACTGTGCTCAGGAACGTTCTTCCGTGAGTCTCTCAGGGTCACGGAGCTAGGGACGCTACCCATGTGTAGAACAACGCAGATTGAACACTCTCACATAAAGAAGTTATGTCCTTATCATAATGTTCCATGTGGAGTGTTCATCTCGCCTTTGTTCTTGCATTCCCACCCTCTGGTCAGGAAGAACGTCCAGTTTAGAGGTCTGGTTTGGCTCTCCCGCTACTGATTTCTCTCTGCTGTTGCTGGTTTCAGCTACGCCCTGGTATGTATGTATGTATGTTTACATTCCTGTTGGGGATCTGGTATTGTTTTGCAAACTAGATCTGAGGTAAGGGCAGAGGGAATTGTGGGAGATAGGTTGGTCTCGAGCTTCTTCTCGATGCAGAGCTTTACTAAGCGGCCGACTTGGAGCCGAGGATCGGCTCCGAACCCGTGTGTAAGAACAAAGGCGAGATGAACACTCCACATGGAACGTTATGGTAAGGACATAACTTATTTTTAGTTGCACATGGATAGTCTCTGATGCTTCGTGCTGTGCCACCAACCTGGAGGTGTGTGTATCTTTGAATATTGATACTCCCCCTCCTGTTCTGTTTCGGTGCAAGTTTTGGGGCCGACAAGCATGGTATGAGGTATAACCTGCCAGTGCTGGGGTGCTTTTGGGGGCCTTGAACCAGGATTCTGTTACTGCACAGATATTGATGTTCTCCATGCTAAGGACAGTTTCCAGTGCGTGCATCTTGAGGTTTACACTGTTGGCGTTGATTAGCATTACTATTAGTTTCCTATCCCTTGTGATACCTATGGAGGTGGTTTGAGTCTTGCCTAAAAAAGGCACTATGGGTGTATCAAGAGCCTTTGCCAATATCCGAAAGCCCATGGGTGACAGGTGCAAGCCGTCCCTAGCAAAGCAGTGTGGCTTGTTGAGCATGTCATCCCAGGCTGACAGGCATTGGATCCCCTTTGAATGACACTGAAACATAAGCCAATTGTTGAAATTGATCATCTTGTCTACATATTGTGGCATCACTCTTGGTGAGGATAATATGCTACTCAAGGTCAGGGTCATACCAGTCTGGGCCACATGCTCAGAGAGCTCCTCTAGGTCTCTTATCATGTAGTCCAGGGAGGTATGTCTCAGGTCATTCACACTGGCATGGACACTGACTGAGTCATATTTGTGCATGCCTTGGAGTGACCTGTGTGCTTATGTTATGTGGCAGATCATAGCGCCCGACAGGCATCTCACCGTGACCTTCTCCTTGTTCAGCCTGGTGAGCGGGACGTCAGTGTACCTGACGATAGAGGCACCTATCACAAGTGTAGCAGGTGTGTTGTTTAGCCTTACATGCTGTGACTGTTCGGCACACTGGCTTTGTGAGCTATGTGTTGCACGCGTTCTGTTCTGGGGTAGCGGTTGCTTGTGTGTCTGCTTTGGAGGTGTCTGCTGACTAGAGACTCAGAGTATGTTTTTGTGTGTTTATTTGTTTGGATTGCTGTCGTGGTAGGTCTATGTGAGACTGGAATTGTAGTGACTGTGGTTTCCTTCTCCTCCTGACAGGTTTTGCCAGTACTGAGTTGAGAGAGCTTAGCCAGCAGTTTGGCTGTATGGTTGCATCTCTCACATGTGTTGGAATTTGTTGGGAGGAGGAGAGGGTTGTCTGTGTACATGAGGCAGTTGTAACATTGCCTCTAGATTCCCAGATTCACCAGTTGGACCGGCGAGGAGATTGACAACTGATCTTTGGACATGCTAGGATAGTATTGGGAATTCCTTTATAATTAGCAACAAAAAGGGCCAATGGGGAACAAGGTACGCAAGGTGAGTTTGTGAGGGTGTAGTGCTTTTAATTTGTTAGTGCTGGCATATATAAATGCTTTAGTGAGCAAGTGCCAGGTAACTCAAATGCAATGTGTTACAGGTAACTTAATTGCATAAATGACAAACACTAACTTTCTGTCAAGTGAAACAAGGACATATGTACAGTAAGCAATGCACATGTCACTAGGGATCTGGAATTAGTGTTTCAGGGAAATAACAAGCATACAAACAAAGCTACTTTCAGCAGGCATGGATCTAGTCTATGCTACAGCAAACAAGGTGTACCAATTTCAGTAAGAAACAGTTCAAATATGCAGGCACTATAAGCCTTTAGCCAGAAATTCCCAGCTCAGACGGGCAGAGTTCAGCCTCTCCTCCCACAAGAGTGCAGACCATGAACCTTCGTAATGTCAAATAACTGGCCTGAAGCCCAAGTGCTTAAACCAGAACTAATACACATTTATAATAACAGACACTGAGCCCTCAATCAGCAGTTCCCAACTTAGTAGGCTGTATGCTACTTGTCCTGCCACCACAGTATCCCTGACATTTAATGTGACTCACCTCCTGTCATAGTTAGTTGTGTGTTTTGGGGCTGTCAAGCATGGTATGAGGTGTAACCTGGTAGTGCTAGTGTGCTCTTGGGAGTCTTGAACCTGTTGTCTCTTACTGCACAGATATCAACATTCTCCATGCAGAGTAGAGGTTGTACTGCATGCATCTTGCGGTTTACATGTCCACCATTGAGTATCATAACTTCCATTTTCTTATCCCCTGTGCTACCTATGTAGGTGGCCTTATGTTTACAGCCTTACCACCAGAATGCAAAGATGTGCAGACATTACACTATGGTAATTAATAGGGGTGTACCAAACACTACAATGACAATCATACTGTTAATGCATCAGGCATGCTGGGATATACCCACAATTATATCATTACACTGTACAGTTGACAACATGATAATATTACTACACATCTGTGTAGTCACCCTGTGCATCAGCACCATGTTAACCGGTCTTGCATCGATGTTACAGATTGCAGGAGGTGGCACAGTTTCATCATATGCACAGGGTGTGTACTTGGTATGCCTGAGTCTGCCACTGATACAACCAATAGACATGTATGTGTGTGTTAGTGAGGGACAACCGTAGAAGATGGGGCAGTGTTGATGCAGTGTGTGCGTGTATGTGTTAGCCCTAGGTGTTAGCGTTATGCATGTGTGTATGCATGCACAAAGTTCCACCTCGTGGCTGCCATATACGGGTGTTTGTGGACAGCCACAGACTGTACCTGCCAGGTCATACAGATCTGGCCACGGACACGGTACCTGTGCCTGGCAGAGGTGCTATGGACAGTATCGGGTGCTAAGCCAGACTGGGTACTGTCATCAGAAACAGGTGGTTGATGACTGGAGACATGTCCCTGCTGGGACTGTCCAGAGCCACGTGCACGTGGTCTCCTAGGGCGGTCTGATGACAGCACAGACCTAGCATTGCTGGGGCTGGTACTGGCACTATGGGAGTGACCGTGGGTTTGTTATCGTCCGCGATGACTGCCAGCTGTTGCTGGCATTCGTCCACGTCGACGCCTCAACCGTCCTCCGTTGCCCTGGCTCATGGACATGTAGTTGTGGAACAGATCTAATGTGTCCCCCCCAACGTTTGTCAATGACCTCTGTGAAATTATGGATGGCAGCCGCAACGTCATGCATAGTGTCATTCATAGCAGTGCGATGTGCTCTCAGCTCCCTCAGACCCTGTGTGGTGTACCTTTCCATACGTGACTGTGCCTGCATTGCAGCCTGGAACATAGCTGAGGTTGAAAGACATCTGTGGGCACGTCTGACAGGGGCAGTACGACCACGGATGCTCCCACGAGAACCCCTGGACATCTGCCTGTGTGGTACCATGTCAGGACTCTGGCCATGGCTGCTGTGAGGGGATGCATGTGCCACTGATACCACATTACCCTGGTCAATGCCCACTGTATGCTTTCTATCACCTAGGGATATTGGTGACAATGGATGTATTGGCAGGATGACTGTGCGCATTGATGGGGTTGACAGCTGTGTACTGTCTATTGGCTGACCAGCAACAGACCCTGGCACACCTCCCTGTGCCATTACACAGGTATCATCATTATCACTATCCCCAGCAGCAGATTCAGGTTCCCTGTTGCACACCACCAGAGCAACACCAGAACCTGTGAGAAGAAGACAGGAAACACACTTTATAATGTGTACACAATGTTACCGCACATGCACACATGGGCACATGCACACATGCACACTCCTCAGTACATGAGATACAAACACACAGACACAAACACACCTGCAATCACACACACAGCAATACCATTTTAGGGTATTATTACTATTATTATCATTAGTATTAAAGGATTGTTATTACACACTCACCAGCATGGATTGGCTGCCTTGCTGTTATACCAGAGGGACCTGCACAAATAAGACATTTATTGTCAGTGGGCACAACTGTGCCATTGATACTGTGAGTATGATTCAGTTCAGTAGTACAACAGTTGACTTTCACAGGCCTACTGCCGATATTGAGAATATCACTCTTGCACAATAATTACCAGGATAACAGCTACAAACACAGTACACACCTCACACATGCATAAACTACCAGTGTAGAGAACAGTCAACTATAGATATGGCATGTTACCTGCACACTCCCAAGTCCTCCTTCTGGGTGGCTCCAGCCTCCATCATTACACATGTGTGCGGATGTTGTTGTTGGGCTGGAGCCACAACACTTAGGAGGAGCCCCTCCAGTCTGGTGAGGGGGAGGTGTGGCAAGCTGTTGCCTGTGGATATCAGACGCACGCTGACGGACATTTCTAATTAAATCACTGCAGTGATGGCGTACCTGCTCATATGTCCAGTTATGCATGCCTATGTCATTTACCTGACGACAAGGTCTTGCCACAGTGCAGCCCTCTCCTGCTGGTTCTGGCTGGTGCAGGGAAAGAGTGTGGCAAAATCCCGCACCAGGCTCTGGTGTATCTCCTCTTCCTCTGCAGCAGAGTAAGTGGGGTTGCGCTGGTGCTCCATTGCCCTGGAAGGAAAAGAAAAATATGTGAGCAGGTGATATGGCACACATAATACTCTACTGTAGTGATATCACTGAACTGCCATATATAGCATCTGTCTGTCTATATTGGGGGATACACATGTAAATGACCACATATCAGTGCTCAGCCGACAACTCTGACAGTGCCTGGCACACTCCATACAACAAACAAGTATACTCCAGCAGTCGGCACACTGATTGAGGTCCAATGCACAGCCTCACACTGGGGGTTTGTATCAAGGTAATGTATGGGGAACATTGTCAACCCATGCAATGCATGCAATGCACAGTACAAATGTCACTGGTAATGCACCATAGTCTTTGTTGCCGTAACCATACCTACACCACAGTCACATACAGAGAACCACAGCACAACATATGGCAATGTAGTATGTTTGTATCCCAATACCTGACGCATCTTTCTCTGGCCTCACACCAAGGAAACACACTACCATGACAGACACAAAGTCATGCTGAGCAATCACACCATTACAGACCTTGCACACAGTCAGTGGCACACTCATTCCACCTCACATAGTTGGTATTGCAATGAGTACATGTGTATGTGCATTGTGTCATAGGCAGGTAGTATGCTATTGGGCCTGGGCCTACAGTAGCATACTGTTGTGCTACCCTGCCCCTTGGGACACATGTAATGTGGTTGTACTTGCTCCTGTCAAACAGTTACACAGGGTGACTCCTATGGCATACTACCTATCTGCATAACATTCAACAGGGGTATGTCTGACATCTACTAATGGGGAGCCTTGCTTCTTAATGCCGGGTGGTTTACTCCAGGGTATGGCTTATTTGTGGGTAGGAACTTGTACCTCCACCATGTGCTCTTTACTGCGGTGCCAAGGATGACAAACATAGGTCATTTATGCTGGAGATATTGTGAGGTGTTACCATGGTTGTTGGACAACTGTTATGGGTGTGAGTTAACTATGTATATCCAGCAGTGGTAACCTCTGTGTAGGTAGTATGAGAGGCACTCTATCTGTGGTTTTGTCAGTCACTCTGCATAGGTAATGTGTTTGAGGGCATTATCACTATTTGTTAGGTATGACTGTGTCCTTCTCCCTTTCTGTAGTTGTCATGGGAGGTACATACCATGTAGGACATTGTGAGGTGTACAGGGGTACAGTGACCTACATTTCACTAGCTGACACACCATTTCTGCTGACATGTACCATGTACAGGTATTACAAGACTGGTGTGCCAATGTGAATATCAAAGGGGAGGCTATTGTACACTTGTTTCCCATGTTCCCTCATGACACATCCAGTAGTAGGCAGGCAACCACATATGTGGTGGTTAGTGGTGTAAATGTTTTGGAATGGGGTATGGTACTCCTGTATCCACACTGGTGTTCAGTCCATGCCTTCGTCACCAGGCACCTGTTGCAATACATCTGCACACATGTGCCTCTGTGTGTGTGTATACATATACATATATATATATATATATATATATATATAATGTGTGTGTGTGTGTGTGTATATATATATATATATATATATATATATATATATATATATATATATATATATATACATATATATATATATATGGGGAGAGAGAGAGAGAGAGATATTCATATACATACATATCTGTAGACATTCATATCCATCTGTATATGTGTATGTATCTATATATATCTATATATGTATGTGTCTATTACATAATATATGTATATACATATTCTATCCATCTATCTATATATGTTCATAGGTAGGTACTAGGCTATCGGCCCTAGGGCCCATACAAGCCTAGCCAATAAATGTACCCTGGCTTTCGCCACCCAAGAAAAGTATTTTCCTATGCCCCTGTCGAGCAGAGCCACAGAAGTGCTCCCCTGGGGTGAATTACCCATTTCCCATCCAATCATCAAGATCTTTCTTGAAGAGTTCTAATGAGGAGCTGTGTTTGACATAGATAGTCTGTTCCAGAGTATGGGAAGTCTCTGGGACAGGACTCTATCCCTCCAGCATGTTCTGTTTATTGTGGTGACAAGGTTAAGGTCCCTAGGGCGTGTAGCTCAGAGGGATTGGGATTTCTTTAAGTGGAGCATGTCCAACAGCTCTGGGTTTGACATAGCTTTGTATGTTAGGTAGAGATCACCCCTGGGTAGGCGATATGCCATGGAGTCAAGCTGTAGTTTTTTGAGACTGTCTGCATAGGGCATCTGTTTGAGGCCAGTAATCCTCTTTGTGAGGTATTTCTGTGGTCTTTCCAGTTGTTGTAGTTGTCTTGTGAGGTACATAACAAAAGGGGCTTTGTACTCGATAATGGGTCTAATAAGTGATGAGTACAGGGTAACAATGACCTCTTTTTTCTGGATGGGAATCCTTTTGTGATGAGCCACGTAGAAGGACTTTCCCGACCACTGTGGCGATGTGACTATCAAAGGAGAGACTACTGTCCACCTGTGTCCCAAGGTCTCATCACATTTTCAGCATTAAGTAGACTACCAGCTATGTGGTAGTTCATGGGTACAGAGTTTTTACCAAAGGGGATGACAATACACATTTTGGCATTGAGTTTCAGGCCATGGCTTTGACACCAGGTATCTGTCTCAGTGAGGCCATTTTGTAGTTTGCCCACATCGTTAGGAGTTGCAATTATGGCTCCTAGTTTGCAGTCATCTGCAAACTTTGTTAGCCAAAGACCTTCTTTGTTGGCCTGCACTTCAGAGAAGTAGATACCAAACAGGAGGGGACCCAGGACTGAACCCTGTGGTACTCCTCTTGTCACTGGTCTGATGTCAGATTTGGAATACGCTACTTTCACAGTGTGGGTTTTGTCCATGAGCCAGTTGGCAACCCATCTTATGACATAGGGATTTATACCTAGTTTAGTGAGCTTATCTTTAATTCCAGAGTGGGGGATGGTGTTGAAAGCCTTGGCGAGATCTACATAAGCTGTGTGAACCATTTTACCATCATCTATGGCTTTGGTGACTGCTTCAAAGAAGTCAATCAGGTTTAGGAGACATGATCTGCCTTTTACAAATCCAAACTGAGTAGGGTCCAGAGTTTGGAGATTACCAATGTCTTTGTTTATGAGTTCCATGATGATACGTTCCATGGCCTTGCAGACCAGGCTCGTCAGGCTAATGTGGCAGTAGTTACCGGGGTCCGTCATGGCTCCCCCCTTTGTGGAGTGGGATAAGTGTTGCGGTGTGCCATTCAGTGGGTACAAAGCCTGAGGTGAGGCTATGATTGAACATGGTACTTAGGTAGGGTGCCAGTTCATTCAGTAGTTTGTGTAGAACGCAGCCTGGGATATTGTCAGGTCCTATGGATGCTGTGTTCTTGGCTTTGGAGAGTGTGTTTTTTTACCTGTGCAGCCGTGATTATAGGAACTTTGCGTTCTTCCAGTATAGAGATGGGCCCTCTAGGGGGTGAGAGGGGGGTAAAGTTAGCACTGAACCTATCTGCCAGGATGTTGGCAATATCAGTTGGTTCTGTATATTTAGTGCCATTATGCTGTAACTCAGAGCAGATCTGAGTGTTCCCATTTAGATTCTTGACATAGCTATAAAATGCTTTGTGGTTGTCTTTAGAGTCAGTGGCAATTTAGTTTTCGTAACTAGCTTTGGAGGATTTTATGAGGAATCTCAGCTTCTTACTGAGGTTGACCAGGGAGTTCCTCCAGTCATGGGAATTTACTTATTTTTGCAACAGTTTCTTTCTTCTGTTGTAGAGTTTGTTTATGGCAGAGGACCACCAGACTGGCTTCCATTGTCTGGAGGATAACATCTTGGTTCTGTTAGGGATAGCATGATCCATGCACTCGTGTAAGTGCTTATACAGTGCATTTGTGTAGGATTCGGCAGTCATACCTCTATTGTCTGTCTGCATGGGTGTCATGAAGTTTGCCACTTCTGTCTTAAGAAGTGTGAAGTTGGCTTTTGAGAAGTTTGTTACAATGGTTTCCCTAATTGGGGCTGGGGGTGGGATGTGGATGTCTAGGCTGATTAGCTTGTGGTCTGATCTGACCAACGAGGAATTGACCTCTGGTGTGGAACACCGGTTTCCCATGTTGGTGACGACCAAGTCTGGGATATTGCTGCCCCTGTTGGGGGTGTGAATAATTTGATCCAAGGCGTTGGTATTTATGAATTCTAGAAAATGTTGAGCAAAAGAGTTGGTACATGAGTAGTTTTTCCAGTTAATGGTGGGGTAGTTAAAATCGGCCATTATTAGGGTGTTGGGTTGTACCCCAATACTTTCCAGTGTATCATGAAATAAGGGGTGTGAATCCTGGGGCATGGTGGGGGGTCTGTAGCAAGCTACAATTTGGATTGCAGTCTTGCCCAGAGTTAGTTGCACTTGGATAATCTCAGATGCATTATGCTGTGCAACTAGCCTGGAGGTGTGGATATCCTTAATGAATATGGACACGCCTCCGCCTTTAGTGCTTCTTTCTGGGTTAGGTGGCCAAAAGGTGTGGTATGAATTGAAGCCTGGTAATGCAGGGGTGCTCTCTGGAGCTTTGAACCAGGTCTCTGTCACTGCACAGATGTCACAGATGTCACCGTTTACGGTGGTGAATTTGTCATTTGAACCTTGCCTGAAAAAGGCACTATAGGGGTGGCAGGAGTCTTAGCCAGTATCCGGAATCCTAAGGGCGACAGGTGCAAGCCATCTCTGGCAAAGCATCGTGGACGGTCGATCATGTCATCCCAGGCAGACAAATACTGGATCCCCTTAGAATGACACCAGAAGCTTAGCCAATTGTTGAAGTTAATCATTTTGTCCTTGTACTGTGGTATCATTCTGGGTCTATTTCTACATACCTCTCTATCTATGTATACATATATGCATATTATATATAGATACATATATAAATATACATATATATATATATATATATATATATATATACACACACACACACACCTTTTATTTACACATACGAATACACACACTAACATACTGCTAAACATCCATTACTGTACAACCTGCATTGTACGTTGCACTACAACCTACATTGATATGTGCACATAGCATCCTTCACATACATATGTATGTCCAGCCTTCACTAACAGTTGCAGTATGTCCACTGCCCTATATACAGACTGCTACCACACATGGAGGATTCACAGTATGTAGACTATTACATTATTAGTTTACATTACCTTTGTTTGAAACTGCTGTTTGTGATGGCTTGTTGCTGGTTAGCTTGTTGTTCTGTATTGTTTTATTTTTGGCTGTCTGTGTCTCTTTCGTTTTTTTTTTTTTTTTTTCTCTCTGTCTGTCTCTCCCTCCGGATGTTGCAATGAAAGTATTGCATGTGTGGACTGGGAGTACAGGCTGCTTTTGTAGGTACATGCACATGTGCATGTGATGGCCTCTGCACCAGTTGTTAGCCAGCATTTGCTAATTGCATGCAGCCTGCTGTGTGGTAATTGCAGTTCTCACTGTGATTTCAGGACAGTGCTATAAAATGTTAGGTTAGGTAGGCGTAGCCCTTTCAGATTTTCAAGGTGGGGACCATGCTGGTATGCTGTGGACACTGTTGTGTGAGTGTAAAGGTTGGTATGTCTCATGTTTCAGGCTGTGTTGTAGGCACTGACATGCATGTTGTACTGACACCTGACTATTGCTTCCTCCAGTTTATTCTTCTCAGTGTGTATGTTAACTGACACCTAATAATACTAATACTGTGTAAATGGGAGTATGTGCTTTCCTGTGGGACTTGTGGAGTAACTGGTTTACAGCAGTGGTTCTTGCAATTTGTTGCTATGGCTTCACTATTTAGCCTTTACATTCACTCCTCGAATGCCTGCTAGGTGTCTTTACTGGAATGTGTTGCTATGGCTTTCCTATTTTCCATTCACATTCACTCCTTGTAATGCTTGCTATATTTCTTTCAGCAGCAATTCCTTATATGTTTGTTAGGGTTTGGTGGTACTGCATGCAGTCTGGTCTGGCCAAGGTGTGGGGTTTGACACCTACAAGGGTATTTTATTTTGCTGCTGAGCAGTAGTGGCGCCTTGTACTTTGTACTAACAGTTATGGATAGCAGGCACATGCAGTGCTTGTAAACTGCTATACTGTCCTTCTGTTATTAGTTGGATACCTCCTTTGATATTTGTGGGTTGTAGACCTAAATGTGGGTGTGCTTGTGGAAGCTATTCTGCAGCTATTCACAAAGTGTGTGACAGCAGACAGAATGATATGCCTGTGAATTTGACACTTGCAGGCCTCAGATACTCGCAGGTGTATCTTTTATCAGCCTCAGGGAATGGTTCATATCAGTGGGATACACCCCTGATATATTTCAGATATTCTGCAGTTGTGACTGTGGGGTATTTTGAGCATGTGTATTAATACATCATTTCTGTCATACAAGTAGTGCATACTTTCAGTAGTTGAGAGTTACCATTACGTGGGATAAAACACCTTTCTGCCTGCTGTTAGTGGGGCACAGTTAACATTTGTTTTCAAATCAGGGACATCCCTGTAAATCAGTCACAGTTGCGAGGTCTGGCCTCTTACCTGTTCAAATATGGCAGTGTTTATCCTGCTCTGATAGTGTGTGTGGTTTGCAAGATGCTACTGTCACATTATTACCTACTAGCTACTGACTAGCATGGCTGTTTCTCTTCTCACACTAATGTTATACAAATCCGCAAGAATTGCCAGTAAAGATACAAGGAAAGCTTTGTGTAATAGCCTTCCTATATTCCCTTTACATTCAGTCCTACTATTTCATGATATATTGCTTTCAGCACAAAGTTCTTGTATGTCAGTCTTGGCTTAGTGGTAAGTCATACAGACTAGTGTTTCCAAGGTCCTGGGTTCGAGACTGACAGAGGAATTTTATTTTGTTGCTGAGCAGACTACAGGCCTTGTCATTCAGAGTGACTAAGGCACTTTTAAGCAGTTGTGGCGGTTAGCTAGTTTGCGTGGAGCTCACGCATGTGCACTGTCGCTAGCTTCACAAGCGCACACCCGCTTACAGCTGCTTAAAAGTGCTTACTCTCGCGCACACCCGTGCTAATTTCTTTGAAAGAAAAGAAAATGGGGAGATAGGAAAGTGGTGAAAAAGGGGGCACAAAGAGGGTAGGACAGTAGGAAAACAAGCTCGTATTTACAGGAAGGATGTACAAAAGGCCCATAGCTGCCCATTTCTTTATCAGCAACAGCTGTGCATATGTCTGTAATTTGGTGTGAAATTTGAAACCTTCCACCCCTGAGAGAGGGGTGAGGACAACAAAATGTTATACAGCCAATTGTAATTACCCCTTCACATATCCAGCAGACATGTCTGCAAAATGGGCAGTGGAACAGTGCCCTTTTTTATTTTTTTTTTTTTCAGGTGAGAGTGGAATGTGAGGTACAGGAAGTAGGTATATTTGGGGAGGTAGGTAGGGGAGGTTAACAGACAAGACAAACAAGACGCATACAGGGGCGGAGTATGACACGTGGGGGGGAAACACAATTGACGAGGACGGATGTTGGGATATCGCGAGCCCATGAGCCCACAGATGGCAACAGTGGAACTGAGATCCCCACCCATGGGCAGTTGCCACTGTGCCTTCACAGCCCAGGACGGGGCTGTGCTGGGGGCTGTGTAGGACGGGCAGCAGGGACACCCGTGAGTTGTGCCACCCAAGCCTCAAGCTGGTGTAGGGGTTCAAGCACAGAATGCCTGATCTCGCTACGCACCACAGACCAGACACTTTGGAGGGTGAGTGGATGGTCTCCTCCGGCCACGCTTGCAGAGGGGGGATGAGCCCCATCCCCTGCAGCGCTTCCACCCGAAGGTGGCACAGGGCCACCAGAGGAGGTTCCGGCCTGGGTACTAGTGCCAGGTGCACTCGCCAGCTGAGATGGGAGAGGTGGGTCCGCTGGAACCCCCCTTCCCTGTTGTCCTATGTTTAGAAATATTTTATGACATTTTGGGCTAGTAACAAACAATACCATTCAAAATTAGTTGTAACAGCATGCATCAGTATTCCCATTAACCAAACACTCATGAATTCCAAACATTGAACAGCAAGCATAACACATGCATATTTTGAACAACAGTACACAATCCAACAGCATGCAGGGTCGATTGATGGCAACAGGCCATCAAGTTTGGATATGTGAACAGGGCACATGCAGCAACGTATGTGCAAATATGTTTGAACCAACAGGACAAATGTCCATAGGAATTAATTGTGAATACACATACCCAGTTTGTTGTGGAATGGCATTATTTGTGAATATAGGGTAGGGTGAAGAAATATTCCATTAACAACTTCAACTACATATACATATGCTGTACATCTCTAGTAGCTGCAGATATACATACCCTACAGGTCTTAGTACAGTTTCCTGTATGTAACTTTAGGAATGTTGGTGATGGGACTGTTAGTGCTACATTAATATACATTGCATTTTTATTCATACACATTCATATCTGGCTATGTTCAGGTACAGCATCCTGCTACATTTCATTTATATGGCTCTAGACAACTGTGGATGTTCATTATTTCATACAACCATACTATCTCCATATTGCAAGGGTACAGCAACATATCCAAATTGTGGGACAGACACATTCCAGCTTCAGTACTTTATTTCAAACATTTCACTTTTTGGTTGTGGCTGTCTCATTCATTTCATTATGTACTGACTGCAGTATACTTTATTCAGAAGTTATAATAGCTTTCTTGGTCGATTCATACCTCTTTCTCACACTCTCACTTGTTTTATTTTTACAATTCAAGGTGGTACTTTATTCTAGGCGTTATTAACATGTCATACTTGATTACAACAATCCTTTCCAACAGACTCACTTGTTTCATATGGCCGATTTTCTAAGGGGGTGTATTTGACACCTGTCTATTGTCTTTAGCTTGTTTACCACTGATTTTCAGGCTGCAGTAGGTTATCTGATATTACACTTCAGGTGGGTAATCACTATTTCAGACTTGTTTACTTTTTATTTCTGGATTACAGGCTGCATCACTTATCTAATCATACAATACTAGCAGAATCTTTCTTCTAGTGTTATTTGAACTTTATTAATATGTAACTACAGTGAACTCTTTTACAAGCTGTCTCACTTATATTGTATAACAATTACAGAAATATAATTACTAACCTGCCTGGTGGAGCAACCGCTCCAGCCTATCACCATAGGCTCACCGATTAGCGGAGCGCACACCTGCAGCTGTAATATAAATGAAGTAATATTGGAACATACATCTCCATAATATCAGCTAGGATAATTCCTTACATACATAATTACATGGATACTTACTCAGTAGTGGGGCATTGGGCATTTGCCGGGCCTCATGGATCCAACGGTTCAGTTGGTCCTGCATCCGTCTCTTCAGGTCCACATGGTGGTGACGGACCTGTTCACCAGTCCTTGGTATGCCTGTGGCACTGGTGAGATCATGTGCCAACCGGTTCTACGCCTCTGCCTTATATGCACCCCACAGAACCTGGCCCTGCATGAGTTGAGCCTCACGATCGTCGACTAGGAGCCAAACCATGTATTTGGACTCCTCAACTCCCCACCTCTGTGCTCGGAAGCGACTACCCTCTCCTACACCTGCCATCCTGACTGCAAATCAGTTCCATAATCAGTTATGCTGTGTATTCCTGCCTATGGGGCTTATATATGCCGTTTTTCCCGCACTTATCTGTGATTGGCCATGTTGGAATTGTATCAGCTTCACAAAACCTGCTTTGTCATGCTTCTATTTCCATTCATTCCTATATATATGCTAATACTGCATTTTTCAGTACAGCTGTCATGGCTTAGTGGTTCAGTACTTTTACTATGATGCACAGTATCCTGGGTTCGAGCCTGGGCATTGCTTTTTTTTTTTTTTTTTACTACTGTCTAGACAGGCTAGGAGGTGTGTCTGTTTAAAGGCGGCTTTGATACAGGTTGCTCAACGTTGCCCACTGGTAAGCCGGTTGGCACGCTGCGCAGCTCCGCGCAAACTGGTTACGCTGGTTAACGCATTATTTGGCTATGAGCGCGCATATTACGCTGTGAGAAATGTTGGGCAACTACAGGCACACAGTTTCAGCATGTTAAAGCACTGCTCAACTCCGGGTACTCATATTACACCTGTTAAACCACTGTCACCTACGGGCAAACATACTCAGCTTGTTAGAGCGCTGCTCAGCTATGGGCACTTATAAAATATTTAATTTTTTTATTGTGTCAGATTTCTTCATAAAAACATGGCCCATTTCATTGCATTTTACTTAAATTATAATTGTGTGTATGTGTGTATATATATATATATATATATATATATATATATATATATATATATATACATTTATATATATACACATATATGTCAGGGGATTGTTTCGTGCTTATTTCACTAAAAATAAAAAATTATGTTGTTGGGGCTCGAACCGTGACTACCTCCTCTTTGGCCAACGTCTCTACCGCTACGCTATTGCTACTTTGCTTATTTTGCATATTTAGATCTTATATGCTTTTACAATGACTGCTCACTGTGGCTGAGCGAAGGGCACACCCGCGCAAACGAGTGCAATTACGGGCAAACATTTTTGAAATTAAAAAAAAATTAAACTGTTCATTTTTACGTTGTACATTTCAGTTGGGTTAATAGTCTGTAGGGGCATGTGTGCTGTTGTGTTTCTTGACATATCCGCAGACTTGCTCATGGGAGTTTCCTTTTGGGACTGTGATTCTTCTGGGGGCGTGTCCCTTTGCAGGACTCACCATGCGGACATGCCCCCTACATTGCTACACGGACAGTGTTAGCCTAGGGTGTGATTCAGCATGCCCTCACGAATATGAATGGCATGCTGACATCCCCCGTTTAACTGCAGCCTCCGTGTAAGACTTGCTAACTCTTACACGGAGGCTTCGTGAATCCTACCGAGAGTCATTGCAGCATGCTATTATTGGCGCATTCGCCTGTTGTTGTAGGCTGTCCAGTTGTGTTGCTGCCATCCCTGGTTCGGCAGATTTCTCCTGTCCCTTTGGTTCTTTATCCTTTCCCATCTTCTTACTGGGACTTGTCCTAATGGGACATGCTCACTAGCTGCTTGTTTGCAATTATCGGCTTCTATGTTTGCTTCCTCATTTCCATTGTGACTCCGCCTCTGCTGAGGTCTGATTGGTTTAGGGTAAGCTCTACCTTCCTCATATTATAAGCGGTCCTTTTCAGATTTTTTTCTTTCCCGATTTTGATGTCTTTTACAATATTGTCTAATTTGTTAAACATGTTGTTGAATTGTCCCTGGTGCATCGAAAACAAGTCTCTTCTGACAAGCCGATCCAGCCTAGAAACCTAGGATATCAGCTCGTCAATTGTGGACTGATTGTGTTTCCTTAACACTTCAAGCAATTCAACCCCTTACTTGTTGAAAAGATTTAGGAGTTCCAAATGCAATGCAGACCCTGGAACAAGCCCCGTAGGATCATGTCAGCTCAGCATGTGTGTGAACAAAGCTGATGTACATCATCAAATAAATTAGAGGTATCCACTCATAAAGGGATTAGTTGTGGAGATGGGAGACTGTGAAGTCTGACATATTTCTTATTAAAAATAATAATCACAACTTTTATTTGTGGACAGCTTATGCTCTTTCGAGATGTACCACCGCGGCACCGGCTAAAGCATCTCAGCCAGTGAAACCTTTGAAACCAGTCGGCTCCATGTTCAGAACCGACCTGTGAGCTTGACAAACCAAGTGTGTTGATGCCGGCTGGCACTGATAAGATTACCCCTCCGTCAGCTCCAGCTGTTAATTCAGAGCCATCTCGGAGCCAGAAAAGAGCTAGGTCTCCTTCTTTGGAGCCAATTCGCTTGGTGCCACAATCACCATTACTCCAAAGCAAGTCCAGTCATCGCTCATCTTCCCACTCCTCTCGATCCTCGATGTTATCGGATCAGGATGTGGAGAGAGTGGTCAGTAGGTTGCTTAAGTCACAGGCCCTTGCTAAAATGCTTTCGAGCCCACCTCAACAGGCTTCGGCTCCATCCGCTTCGATTTCGATTCCTTGTCCGACTGTACTTCAGAGCCGGAGTCCATGGACGCTCCGATAGTGGTTCCTTCGGCTCCGATGACATCCTCATCGTCTCTGTTGGCTCAGATTACTTCGATTCATCCTCCCATCTAGGTATCAGGGCACTGGAGCTCTCTCATCGGCCTTGAGGGGGGGAGTGGCATCGGACCCTTGTCCGACCCCGCTCTCTCTCTCGGAGCATTGGCTCAGTTAAGCTCGGCTCCCACATCGGCCTTGGAGCCGTCAGGGTGGTATTCCTATCTCTTCAGAGCTGGAGCCCTCCTTGTGTCAAGACCGTGATGCCTTTGAGGTCATGCGGAGAGTGCTGTCCCTACAGACGGCTCCACTATCTGTTCCATTGGCTCCGTCCCCCTCGGTGCCTGTGAAAACCTCTGCTCCTCCTCCAGCCCCAAAGCATAGGGAACCTATGCCCCAGGACACCCCATTGGGTGAACCCTCTTTTTCTGAAGCCTCCCCAGAGCATTCTGAGTAGGGTCCCTGGAAGAAAAAGTACAACAAGAAGCACCTAGACTCCCCTGAGTCTGTCACCTCAGATACAGACCTGGATGAATCAGAGGGGTCCTCAAGGCCCCCCTCTGAAGATGTTTCCTTTCGAACATCTTTGAGATTCTCAGGCAGTGGCGTAGCTGGACTTCCCTAGCCCCCTCCGAGGATGGGTCTGTATACCTGGACACATTTCCTTCCACCTCCTGGGTGTCTCCGTCTTTTGATCTACTCATGTCTGTGGTGTCTCGAAAGGCTTGGTCAGCTCCAGATTCCATGGAGCCTGTCCCGAGGAGACCCAATAAATTTATCACAGCTCCCTAGGACAAACAATTTTTTGACTAAAGGTGTCCCATTGATGCCATGGTGGTAGCAGCAGCCACAAAGAGAGAGTTAGCTGAAACCTCCTCATCTGTCCATCCACCGAATAAAGACTCTCGTATGATGGACAGATATGGGAAGCAAATGTTTTCATCAGCGACCTTCTCCCTTAGGTCCCTGAATTATCTTTCCCAATTTACTAGGCTTCAGAGGGATTTCCTGAAAGAGCTTGGAGATACCCTACAAGATCCTACAGCTGAAGAAGCTTCAGCCAAGGTAGCTACCCAGCTTGTGACTCTTAATTCAGTAGTCATCTCCTCCATGAGGCTTATTTCATACGCAGCCGATGGAGCGAGTAGAGCTGCGGGAACAGGAGTAGCTTTTAGGAGACATTCCTGGCTGTGTCTGTGTCAGTTTGCAGAACCTTTCAGAATGTCCTTCACCAATACCCCATTTGATGGCTCCTCTCTCTTTGGGCCTCAGGTGAAAGACACGCTTACCAGGTGCCAGCAGGAAGGCAAGACGCTCTCTGATGTCGAAATCCGTTTTTCCACTCCTACCAGACCATACCCAAAAGGTCAGAAAGGTGGAAAGATGTGGTTTCGAAAATCCCTGGGACCCTTGCCTGATGCATGTGGTGAATTTTTACCCCAGGGGCAGAGGGGGAAATAATAACAATGGCAGACGCCACCCTCGTGGGAGAGGGGGTCCGCAAAATCAGGGTGACAGAGATACGTTCTCTTCCAAACCCTATAAACATCCCTGAAGGGATGCCCGACTGCTCAACTCTGGAGGCAGTCGGGGGAAGGCTTTCATTGTACCCAACCACCTGGCAAAATATTACAAAAGACAAATGGGTACTAGCCATTATATCCAGAGGTTACAAGATTCCCTTTCATCAACCCCCTTTTCTTTCAAAAAAATCCATCCCAGATGTTCCACCCAATCTTAGGGATCAGGCAGTCGCAGAAGTTTCCAGACTGCTGGAAAAGAGAGGCCATCCAAGAAGTCCCCACAGACCAAGTAAGATCCGGAACTTACTCAAGATTCTTTTTAGTACCCAAAAAGACAGGGGACTGGAGACCAATTCTGGATCTCAGCAGGTTAAACAAGTCTGTACAAAAAGAAAAGTTCCAGATGGTAACACTGCAGCTCATTCTCCCCTTTCTGGGTCAGTACAATTGTATGTGCTCCATAGATCTTCAGGACGTGTACTATCATATAAAAATGAACAGACGGTCCAGGAGATTTCTACACTTCCGGCTAGGGGCCAGTCATTACCAATTCAGAGCTCTGCCCTTTGGTCTCACCTCAGCCCCCAGGGTGTCCACCAAATGCATGGCAGTAGTCACGGCTCACCTGAGACATCAAGGATTCCAGGTGTTTCCTTATCTGGACGACTGGCTCCTCACTGCTACCACCAAGCAACAACTTATAGAAGCACGAGATTACACCATTACATCCTGTGCTCAACTAGACATCACAATAAACTTCGAAAAATCTGCTTGTTGCTCTGTCAATCTGTTACATACATAGGAGCAGAGCTAAACAAAAGAAAAATGATTGTAAAATTGCCTCAGGAAAGACTTTCCATTATTTGAAAACTGGTATCACTTCTCCTGAGGAGCAAAATAATTCAAGTCATGTATGTTCTTCAAGCTCTAAGGTCTATGGCAGCAGCAATTCTTCTAGTTCCCTTAGCACGCTTTCACATGAGAATACTTCAGTGGCTTCTTTTCACACAATGGTCCTTCCAGGAATTACCCATGTCTCACATGATGCTAATTACAGAATCTTGCAAAAGGCACCTTTCCTGGTGGATGGTCTCTACACTAGTTACTCAGGGCAGACCTTTCATGGAACCCCATCCGGTTGCCACAGTGACCACGGATGCTTCCCTGAAATGGTGGGGGGGGGGGCATTATCTAGGGAAGACAGTCCAAGGCACATGGCAACCTCACGAGTACCACTTGCACATCAACGTCCTGGAGATGAGACATCATCAATGCTCCTAGCATTGCAAGCTCTTCAAGACTCTCTCCCTGCCGGGAGTATTGCAATACAGACAGACAATATGTCAGTGGTTTGGTACATCAACAAACAGGGCAGAACCAGGTCTTACCCCTTGTGCCAAGAGGCCCTCAGACTGTGGCAATGGGCGATTTCCTCCCAACGTTTTCTGACAGCAATGCACATCCCTGGGAAATCATTGTAATAGTGGACAGGCTCAGCAGGGCAATCCTCATGCCTCATGAGTGGTCTCTGAAACAGGAAATTGTGGATCTTATTTTCTGCAAATGGGGCAAGCCTTGCTATGATCTGTTTGCCTCTCCCCTCAACAACAAATGCAGCAGCTACTTCTCCCTTGTTCCTCCTCCAGGTCAGACACCCCTAGTCCACGATTAGCCTCGGGGACTCCTTTATGCATTTTCCCCCTTTCCCCTAATTTCAAAAGTCATTCAGAAAGCAAAATCTTTGGGTTGCAAAATGATCCTCATTGCCCCCTATTGGCCTCAGATTTGGTTTCCGTTCCACCACCTTCTAGCCCAGCCTTGGATTCTGGACCCAGTACCTGACCTATTGATTCATCAGTCAGGCGGGCTACACCAGTCCCTCCAATCTCGCAAGCTCACATCTTGGTTACTCCACTTCCAGTCGTAGCCAGACTCCCCAATATTTCCCCAGCAGTGCATGATATTCTTGTTTCCTCTCATAAGACGAATACAAGGAAATTCTATGCTAGCAAATGGAAAAGATTCTCTTACTGGGCAGAATACAGAAATTTAGATCCTTTTACAGCTCCTATACATGAGATTTTGGATTTCTTAGCAGAACTGTTTCATTCTGGTGCAGCGGCTGCTACCATCAGAGTACAATTAGCTGCCATTTAAAATTTTCATGTCGGAGTTTCTAACTCCAACATAATGTCTCACAAACTCTGTAAAGCCTTCATGAGAGGTACATCTCTACTTAGACCCCCGGTAAAAGAGCCCCTTCCACCTTGGGATCTCAGTTTGGTTCTGGCTTCTTTGATACTTCCACCCTTTGAACCTGCAGCATCATGTTGCTTGAAATTTCTCTCTTGGGAAAACTCTTTTCTTAGTTGCTATTACTTCTGCTAGACGTGTTTCAGAACTTCATGCACTATGTGTTCGCCCTCCATACCTAGTTTTTCACAAAGACAGAGTTTCTCTGAGAACCAACCCATCTTTTCTACCTAAAGTTTGCTTAGAACACAATTTGAATCAATCTGTTGACCTTCCTGTCTTTTTTCCTAATCATTCCAACAAGGCAGAATACAAATTACACCAATTGGATGTGCATAGACAACTGCATTTCTATCTCCATAGAACTAAAGAAATGACAAAATCAGATCAGTTGTTCCTTTCATTTGCTAACAACAAACAAGGCCTTCCAGTTTCTAAAGTAACATTGTCAAAATGGTTATTGGACACCATCGTCCATACCTACCACTTGTGACAAAAAGATCTTCCAACAAACCCCAAAGGTCATTCAACCAGGTCAGTAGCTACTTCGGTAGCATTTCAATCTAGATTGCCCATAGATTCAGTGTGTGCAGCAGCTACTTGGGCAGAGCCTCATACATTCATTTCTCATTATAAAGTAGATGTGGTCTCCCAGGGCAGAGCTTCCTTTGGTTCCACTGTTCTGAAGAGTCTGTTCCAATGAGCCACCCAGGATTGAGGTGCTAGGGACACTGTCCCATCCAGCAAGAATGAAGGTGAGATTGGACAACTTAACATTGTCCTTCACCTCGCCTTCCTTCTTGCGTCCCTCCCTCCTTCCTCCATCCCCGAGGATTGAGAGGAGTTTCTCAATGGTTTAATTGGCTAATTTGTTTTGTTATTAGTTGCCTTTCAACCAGTCCATGACAATTAACTGTATATCCAGGGTTATTAATGGATTAGCTTCTATAATTATGTCTAGTGTGAGCTATCTCAAAAGAGATCTGGGTAGCTGGCGCTGGGCATTCTGGGATAAGGGGTAGCCTCGAGCCAGTAAAGAGCTCTCTAGCTATAGTAAGTGGCCGAGTCGGAGCCGAGGATCGGCTCCCAACCCATCCAGCAAGAAGGAAGGCGAGATGAAGGACAACTAACATGGAACGTTATGGTAGGCACATAACTTCTTTTTTATTGAATTTCAAAAAAAAACCCAGAAAACTCCTGTTTTGGCTTTTAAATGTTATTTTATTCATACATACAACACACTTAGATTTTTCTGTAGATGCCATTTGTCTCCCTGTGTGTTGAACATTAGTGTCTTCCTTTACTGAGTGTTTGCATATTCATTTTCTATATATGACAACAAGTCACCAGTCTGGTGTGAACCAACCTGAGGAAGCAGTCATCCAACAGGTATGAAGGTTGTTTGTTTAGTGCTGCAACCATCTGAAGCCCCCCTCCCTGACAGACTGTCTGGACTAGTTGCCCAGTGGAGCTGCAGGGAAGTGACATTTTTGCCATCGGTCCTGTCCGTCTCTCAAATCCTTCTATTCTACTACATGTACTGGTCTGTCTAAGCCAAGAGTTGTCATTATTATGGATGGTTGGAGAGGTTTTTGTAAGCCTTATCCCACCACAGTGGGCTAGCACAGCTACCAGTAAAATTGTGCCTTTTTATGCCTATGCTGTGTATGTGCATGCTGCTCTACATATACTAACAAAAGCTGCTGTTAGTTTGGCAGTGCCCACTCTCACTTCACTTGTTTTGGTTATTTTGGTGCTTGCATGGTGGTGATCAGCCAGCCAGATTCTCCTTTCCCTCCCCCAAGGCACAATGAGCATGGAGTTCCAAAAAGGTTGCACTCTGATTAGCAGATTAATTTCATCTTTCCCAGTGTGAAAAAAGAAACTGGGAAATAGGAGCTAGTGATATTGTTAGCTTGAGTAAAATTCAGTCACTGGCTAGTAAGTGCCTAAATGCCAGCAAAGATGAAATTTAGAGAACCTGAAAGAAAATCAATCAGGAAAGGTTGAAGAGAAAACACTGGCTGAGAAGAATCTTGCAGCCATTCAACAAAAAGCAGTTCAAGCTTCAGATTTGGTACAAGAGATGGCTTCCGGTACATAAATAAATCAAATATACTCAGAGGTGATTCAAATAAATGAAGCATTGAATGAGTATATCAACTCAAATAACAAAAGGGTGGAAAAAATAGAAGAAGCTTTAACTAGCTAAACAGATTAACAAAGTTAGAAAATTAGAGGTCAAAATGAAGAAAAGGCTGTCCTTTCAAAAAGTGGTAGAGTTAGAAGAAAGAGAGCTCAGGAAAATTTTTCTGCTATGCCAGAGAAACAGACTTAAATCTGAAGTAGCTAACTTCATTTGTGCAGCAACCTGTGGGTATCGGATCCGAGCCGGCAGTTTTCAACAGCTTAGATCCGAGCTCCTAGCTCCTCCCCCTACCCATAAACCCCTGCCAACCCTGACTGACCTCCGATCTAGTTTGCCGGGCTTGTTGTCAGCGGTTGGATTCTCGAGCTCCGTTGTTAGCAAATTTCTGAGAGAGAAAAATAGAAACATTTTTTACTTTTTTTCTGTACTTTTGGTGTGAGTACCGTGTGTTAGGTCCGTACCTGTTTCCCTTAGCTTAAATCTTCTTTAGTTTATATATTTTTCCCTCCCTCTCACTTGCTGGTTCATTAGGGTCTGTGTGTGTGTGTTGGGGCCTAGCGTGTGTGTTTCTTTAGTTTAAAAATGTCTGAGGCCCCAAAACCTATCTTTTCGAAGTGCACCGAGTATGGCAATAAGCTTTCACCGGCTGATGGCCACACTTGGTGTGTTCTGTGCCTTGGGTTTGGACACCTTTCCTCTGGGTGTACCATCTGCGCGGCGTTCAACCCCAGGGCACTCAAGGACCAGAGATCCAAGCTGATCCTGGCGGGTCTCTTGCCCCCAGATTTGGCTTCGGCCTCCAGTCCTACTGTGGTTACCTCCACGGCTTCGGCGGCGGCCACTTCTGCCTCTCTCCCCCCGGCCGGGATTCAACCTCCCGCTGTAGGCCTGGAGGAGAGGGAGGCCGGGAAAGACAAGAGGAGGGAGAAGCACCACAAGCGGAAGGACGAGGCCTCTGCTTCGGCTCCCCCGGCTAAGCGGTCTTCTCCCTCCAGGGCTTTCCGGTCTCCTCCTCCTCGGATCCGGTCCCCCTGTTTTTCACCGGGCCCTGAGGAGGAGGACACCCGATCTCCTTCGAGGTCATCGAGGCGGCACTCACGTCCCGCCTCGGTGGCCTCATCGAGATCTACTCGCAGCCTTTCCGATGCAGATTTGGACCGGATGATGAGAAGATTCCTCCAGGCCCAACTGCAGATGGGAGTGCTCCTGCCTTCCCCCCCCTCTGGGGGGGGGCTCTACCCCTTTCTTTGCCCCGATAGCTCCTTCTCCGTCCTGCTTCCCGGGTTTGGGGCCTTCGGGCAGCCTTGGAACCGGGGGTGGGTCGGCGCCGACAGTCTTGGGTACTTCGGCGCCGACTCTTCCCTCGAGCCGGTCTGGTCCGTTTTTGTGGGATCCGAGCTCTCGGAGCCGAGGGCTGAGCTTCGGATCCGAGGGTTTCAGTATGCCTTTGGCACCGTCCAGTTCGGGGCATACTGGGCCTTCGGATCCGATTGCTTCGGCGCCGGCCCCGATCCACCTGTTGCATCAGAGTGAGGGCCCGCTCTCGGATCCCAGAGAGAGCGGCTCTCCCTCTGCATTCGATGTGGTGGAGAGGGCTCTGTCGACTGCTTCTAGGCCCCCGGTCCTTGCCACAGCTCCACCCCGCACTCCTTCTCTGTTGGGTCCGACTTCCATCACCCGGCCCCAGGGACAGCCTGCTTCAATGTCCCAGGTCGTTCCCTTGGAACGGGATGTTGCTGGTGAGGCCTCCTCGGACAGCCCTCCCGAGGCGGTCCCCCACAAGCGGAAGTGCAAGAGGAGGCACTTGAACTCCCCTGAGTCCTTGACTGAAGACACGGATTTGGAGGAAGGGGAAGGCTCCCCAAGGTCACCCCCTCGAGGCTGTTCCCTTTGGGGACATCATGGAAATGCTCAGGATCAGAGGGGTGTGGTCTGCCCCAAAGCCGACCTCGGAAGAAGCCGTGTTCCTGGAGGCATTTGAAGCAGGCCCTTCTACCTCTTGGGTGTCCCCTACGGCCGACCCCCTAGTGGACTTGATTACCACCAGGGCATGGAAGGAGCCAGACACTGTGGAGCCAGTCCCGAAATGCCCTGACTGGATCCTCAGTCCCCCTGCCGACAGACCCCATTGGAGCAAGGGTCCTCCAGTAGATACCATGTTGATGGCGGCCACTAAGAGGGAACTAGCTCAGGAAAGCCCCTCGGTCCACCCCCCGGGCAAGGAGTCCCGAGCGATGGACCACCTAGGGAAGCAGGTGTTTAGTTCAGCGTCCTTCTCTGTGAAGTCACTGAACTACAAGGCACACGTTATTCGGCTGCCGCGGCATCTTATTAAGGAATACGCTGTGTCACCCCCAGAGTCCATGTCGGCGGAGGACAAATAGTTGTACTCCACCCGTATGGCCACTCTTAGGTCCATTTCCAATACCTCTATGCGGCTACTATCCCATGCCATAGAAGGATTCGCTAGAGCCAGCAGAGCAGGTCTCGTCATGAGGCGTCAGGCCTGGCTCCGGCATTGTGATTTCGCGGAACCCTTCAAGGCGTCTTTCGCAAATGCCCCTTTTGATGGTTCTGCCCTATTTGGGAAGACCGTTCGCGACACCTTGGTCCAGAGTGAAAAGGATGGGAAGACATTGTCTGCCGTCGGAGTCCACTTCTCTGCTCCCCAGAGGTCCTTCTCCAAGAACTAAAAGGGACAGAAGAAGATGTGGTTCCAGAAGTCACAACACTCTCAGTCCACTCCGGACCCCCAGTCCTTCCGTGGCAGAGGAGGACGCCGCCCTTGAGGCAGTGGGGGCCCGAAGAACTTTGGGTCCAGAGAACCTTTCTCTGACTGGCCCACGCAACAGCCCTGAAGGGTTGCCCGACTGCTCAATTCTGGAGGCAGTCAGGGGGCATTTCTCGAGACACCTGGCAGCTTGGGAGTCCATCACGACAGACCGATGGGTGCTTCGAATCATATCCAGAGGTTACCAGATCCCCTTCTCATGCTCTCTTCCCCAAACACCTCCCCGATGTCCTCAGAGGGCGGTCGCAGCTGTGGAAATCCATCAGCTCCTAGAAAAAAGAGCCATCCAACACGTCCCCGCAGACCAGCTCGGATCGGGTTTTTACTCCAGGTTCTTTTTGGTGCCAAAAAAGATGGGGGACTTAAGACCAATCCTTGATCTCTCCCTTTTGAACCTGTCATTAACCAAAGAAAAGTTCCGGATGGTCAGTCTTCAATCTATTCTCCCCCTATTATGGGAGAACGATTGGATGTGCTCGATAGACCTCAAGGATGCATACTATCATATTCTAATGGACAGATGATCCAGGAGGTTTCTCCGCTTCCAGCTAGGGGCCAGTCATTACCAATTCAGGGCTCTCCCCTTTGGTCTCACCTCAGCCCCCAGGATGTTTACCAAAGTGTTAGCAGTGATAGCAGCCCACCTGAGGCTCCAGGGAATAGAGGTTTTCCCGTACCTGGATGACTGGCTCCTGACCGCCTTGACAAGGCATCTACTCTGTACAACCAGGGATTATTTTCTTCACCTTGCTCCCTGGCTAGGGATCACAATAAATATGGACAAATCTGCTCTCTTCCCAACCCGAGTCATAGATTTCATCGGGGCCAGGTTAAGCACAATCAGTCTTGTAGCCTTCTTAACCCCAGAGAGACTTCGAACCCTGAGGTTTCATGTGCGGGCCATCCTTCTGTCTTCATCTCCTTCGGCGGAATTGGTCCTGAGGGCTGTAGGCTCAATGGCAGTGGCAATCAACTTGTTACCTATGGCACGTCTGAACATGAGGGTCTTACAGTGGACCCTCCAAGTCCAGTGGTCTTTGCTTCACTACCCTCTGAGTCATCCCATTTCCCTCAGCAGGGCTTGCAAGAGGGCTCTCCTGTGGTGGCTGCAATCTCTGGATCTCCAAATGGGACGCCCCTTCTCTATGGCCCCTCCCCTGGCCACGGTGACCACGGACGCCTCTCGCCTCGGGTGGGGGTGGGGGCACTCTTCGGGCAGGACTGTCCAAGGCACATGGAACGATGCAGAGACCTCTTTGCATATCAATGTCCTAGAGATGAGGGCAGTGCTGTTAGCGATGCAAGCACTTCAGGACATTCTTCCTGTAGGGACAATTGCGATCCAGACGGACATGTCGGTTGTCTGGTACATCAACAAACAAGGGGGAGCCAGGTCTTACCCGCTCTGTCGAGAGGCCATGAGAGTGTGGGAATGGGCGATCTCCACCAATCGTTTTCTGATTGCAACGCACATTCTGGGACGGTCCAACATCCTGGCGGACAAACTCAGTCGCACCATCCTTTCCCCTTACGAGTGGTCTCTCAATCCGCACTTAGCGAATCAGATTTTTGCCAAATGGGGGCAGCCCTGTTGCGCTTTTCGCCTCTCCCTCAAACACCAAATGCAACAGCTATTTCGCTTTAATTCCCCAAGTCGGGGAATCCCCGAGAGACGCTCTGGTGCATGTTTGGCCTCCTGGTCTGCTTTATGCTTATCCACCTCTCCCCCTGATGCTAAAGTTTCTACAGAAAGCCAGCCAGTTGGGGAGCAGGTTTATCCTCATTGCCCCATTCTGGCCTTGTCAAACCTGGTTTCCTTACCTTTGGTCTCATCTGGTGAATCCTCCTTGGATTCTAGATCCCCTCCCGGATCTGATCTCCCACCCTCTGGGTCTCTCGACCCTGAACCTGGACAGCCTCAAGCTCACAGCTTGGCTGCTCCAGTTCCACTCCTAGCCAGGACTCCCGGCATCTCTTCCCCAGTCAAAGCTATTCTAGTTGCAGCCCTCAAGCCTTCTACTAGGAAGGTTTACAGCAGCAAATGGAGACGTTTCTCTATCTGGGCAGAACGTCAAAACTTGGATCCCTTCACAGCTCCTTTACCTGTGGTGCTAGACTTCTTACCAGGTTTATTTCACCAGGGAGCTAGCTGCTCCACTGTCAAGGTTCAACTAGCAGCTATCTCTCACTACCATGTCAGACATGATCTGCGTACCTTGATCACTTCTAAGCTGTGCAAGACCTTCCTGAAGGGCACCTTCCTGCTCAGACCTCCAGTAAAGGAAGTGGTACCTCTGTGGGATTTGTCATTAGTGCTTCAGGCTTTGACAGCTCCCCCCTTTGACCCTGCAGCTTCAGTGGAACTCAAGTATTTGTCTTGGAAGATGGCCTTTCTCGTCGCCATCACCTCTGCTAGAAGAGTTTCTGAAATTCAGGCCCTTTGTGTCAAACCCCCATATCTAACCTTCCACAAGGATAGAGTCTACATCAGGACCAATCCCTCCTTTCTCCCTAAGGTTGCTTCCGAATCTAATATCAACCAGTCCATTAATCTGCCAGTCTTCTTTCCCAACTATCACAACAAAGGAGAATACAAATTACACTTGTTGGATGTGCATAGCCAACTTCGATTCTATATTCACAGGACATCTGGTCATAGGCAATCCGACCAGTTGTTCGTCTCCTTTGCCAAAATGAATTTGGGTAAATCGGTATCCAAAGTTACGTTGTCTCGATGGATCTCGCAATGTATTCTTTTGGCTTATGAAAGTTCTGGTAGGCCCGCGCCTCAGGGAGTCCGTGCCCATTCTACCCGATCTATGTCTACCTCTGCTGCTTTTAGATCCAGGGTTCCTTTAGATGATATTTGTTCGGCTGCCACTTGGGCTTCATTTCATACCTTTATCAACCATTATAAGCTGGATATTATCTCCAGAGGGAGAGCATCCTTTGGCTCTGCAGTGCTCCTGAACATCCTTCCATGATGGCTGCCCAAGATTCAGGTAGCTGGGGACTCTGTTCCACAGGTTGCTGCACAAATGAAGTTAGCTACTTCAGATTAAGAAGTTATGTACTCACCATAACGTTCCATCTGAGTAGATAAACTTCGTCAGCAACCGTCCCCCCCTCCTTCCCCCTGACCTTCGATTGTTCACATTTGTTGTCTTCAGAGATAGTCTTTGAAATTGATATATCTGTAGCAGTTGCTGCTTGGGGGCAAACTTGATCTGAGGTCAGTCAGGGTTGACAGGGGTTTATGGGTAGGGTGAGGAGCTAGGAGCTCGGATCTAAGCTGTTGAAAACTGCCGGCTCGGATCAGATACCCACAGGTTGCTGACAAATGAAGTTTATCTACTCAGATGGAACGTTATGGTGAGTACATAACTTCTTATTTTATGAAAGCCCACATAAGCAGCTGTCTGGACTGGTATTCCATAGCAGAATTTATTTAATTGAAAGGGCACATTGAGTGTATTCTCCAAGCTTGGCCATGAGAAAGCAGCCAAGACATGCATCAATGAAGATGCAGTCATATCAGCAGCACAAGTTAATCCTGTCACAATTGTGGCAAAAGGGGAAACATATTAAAAAAAGGAATGGTGAGAATACCCTACAGGAGCAGATCCCTTTGTCACCATTGAAAACTACTGTTCCTTGGATGGGAACTATACCCCTCCCCTCCAGACTAAGTGAGATTGCAGCAATGTTGCTCAACTTTTAGCCCCCCTTTGAGTTTGTCTGTCTAAATTTGAAAATAAGAAGATTTTGATTTTTTTGTTTTTTACTTTCAGTCCTCTCCTTTCTTAATGTACTGGATATAGGGACAGGTATCATTTATGAGAATGCTACGCCTATCCTGACGTCACTACCACATACCTGGCTCTGCTTGCTTACTGTCTCAGTTTCTCGTAACATGTCACTGGTATCTACATACAGCAAAGCATGTGCCCTTCACTTTGGTGACAATCATTGCTACCTTCGCTTCTGTATTACTAAATTTGAGTGTTGAGAGTGGTTTCACTGTAGTATGGTTTCCCTTTTTTCCCTTTCTATGATTTCTGATCTTCTTGGTAATTTACTTTCCAGTTAAAAGAACCTACTTCTGTTTCTATGCAGTAGCTCTCATTTCGTCAACTATGTCTTTATACTTCCTGTCTGCAACCTCCTCTCCACACCATTTTCACTGTCCTAGCCCTTCTCATTGTCATTGCCTGTTGCATCACTTCATTGTGATTTTATTTATTCTTTTCACATCCTCTCCTCAAGCCTTTTCTGCTATGACACGTTGTTACTGGTCTGGTGGTGATTATTGCTTAAAATCTCTGTATGACATTACCCCTGCCTGAAAGCAACTGTGGCTTAATCACCTTTTTATTCTTACCCCCCACCTCCCGACAAGCAAGCCTGATGGCTCCTTTACCTGCACCCAGTTGAATCACCCATTCCACAGCAGTGGGAAGCAGGAGTCCCAAAACCAGCTCAGCCATTCTGCAGCAAAATCTGATAGTAACTGCAAACAAGCTTGCTCATGCTGAGGGGCAGCCTACTCTATTGTCTGACAAGAGGTAACCTGTCTCCTGCATCAACTCTTCTAAGCTCTGTTGTAGCAGCCCTTCTAGGGGAAGTGTACCTCTGCACACAAGTTTCTCCTTGGCTTGCTGTTTGATTTGCACACCTCAGTGTGGACTCATTAGGTTCAAGCTTCATGGGGTGAATACCTTGGTGCTTCTGTTAACGGTCACCCATGAGGTGAATCAGAGCTACCTTCCTCCACACAGGATGGGCAAGCTGGTAATGGCCACTCACTTTTATCCTACTGGTGACCAAGAAACTATTTGAATTCTGGTTGTCTGTGTTGTAGTCAAGGCTTTATTTTTGTATGTATGTCACAAAGCATGGCTTTATAGCTCATGCACTTTGAGTGTGTTTCCTTTAACATCACACATTTCTTTGCTTGACATTGCCTTATCTTAGTACAGTGGTATTTCATTTGTGTTGCTGTGCTTGCAGCCAGTGTCTTTAGTTAAGATAAGAAGTGATTGTTGTCTAGAATAATTTCCCTGTGTTGCTTGTCTAAATTATGTGATCCTTTATTTTTGTGCAAGATAAATATCTTTGATTTGATGTTGTCCTTTTTATTCTTCTCAATGACTGGGTTAAGGATCCAGTCCTCAGATCCAACTCTGCCTCATACTTCAGACTTTGGATCCAACTCCTGAGCTCCTCCTCTTACCCATAATGCCCTAGTCCATCCTCCATATCCCAGATCTCATTTGCCGTCATCGTGGTCAGATGCACGGTCCATCTCTTGCAGCATTTTGTTGAGTTTTCCTCTGTTTTTATAAGTGAAAGTTTCAAAAATATTGGATCTAAACCCAAAAGTATGCACTCTGCATCCTACAACTTTGGATCCAATTATATCTGCAAACCCTACAGCTCAGGTTATGGATCCCAAGCCCTGGGATCTGAAGCCTAGTACATATACTTCCAGAGCTTGTTCACCTGAGTTTCTTTTGGATCCAGTCTCCCCTAGGTTCCATTCCCCTTTTATGCAAACTCCCCAAAAGCTTTCTAGACCCCAGTCAACCACATCATCCACCAGGTCCTCCAGAAGTCTTTCCAAAGCAGACCCCTGGATAGGATGATGAGGAAATTTCTCAGAGCTGAGATCCAGATGAGGGTCATCTCGGTTCCGTCCTGTATTGAATCTGTGACTCTTCCAGCCACTGCCCACACAGTGCTGTCTCCTTCTCCAATCCATCCTTCAGTTTTGGAGCCCTAGGATCCAACAGCTTTGAGAGTTCCAGAGTCCGATCCAAAGAGAATTGCTTCCTGGTGTACAACAGCATCCCTGATCAGTTCTGCTGCTATTCCTTCAGATCAAAACAGGTCCCTATTCCTTCAGATCAGAACAGGTCCCAGAGCCAAGGTGTTGGCGTTGGATCTGTGGGACAAAGATCTACTGTGATGTTAATCAGATCCATCCCTGCCCCATGGAGCCTCGGAGCTGGGCACCTTGGGTCCCTTTTCCCTCCACCGGGCTTGGATCTGGTGAAAGTCATGATCTACCCGTACTGGAAGTCTCTGCACCGGTTCGGGTGGCCACAGATTCTCAGGGTCGGTCTGCCTTCAAGGTTGTGGAAAGAGTTTTTTTTTTTTTAGAAATCTGATGCCTCTTCCTTCGGATCCTCCCATTATTCCCACCTCAGTTCTGAGCTCAAGTCCATCACACCTGATCCACAAGGACAGCCAGTTCCACCTAGCTTCCAGTTGGTGCTCATAGAGGAACTCCCTCTCTCTTCTGACACCTTCCCTGAACACCACCCCCCCCCGAGGAGGTCCATCGGAAGACAACGTGCAAGAGGAGGCACATAGATTCCCCACTGGGATCTCTCACTGAAGATACTGATTTTGAGGAAGGAGAAGGGGTCCCCCAGATAATCCCCCAATGACATCTCCTTTGGAGACTTATTAGGGATCCTTAAGCAAAAAGGTGGTTTGTCTTCTGATGATTTTTTCCAGAGGAGTCACTATTTTGGAGGTTTTTGGTTCTGGCCCATCTACATCTCTGGTGACCCCCCCCCCCCCCGCCAGATGAGCTTACTGATCTAGTCTCTCACTAGGCATGAAAAGAACCAGATTCCGTTCAGCCAATACCACGTCGATCTGAAAAATTCCTAACCCCACCCCCCTAAAGGAGTCCCCATAGATGCAGTGGTGGTGGCAGCAGCAGCCATTACAAAATAGCTAGCAGAACATGGCTTATCTTCCCACTTGCCAGACAGAGAGTCTAGGGTGCTGGACAGATTCAGAAAGAGAGTCTTTGCCTCAGCAACATTCACCTTGAGGTCCCTTAACTGTCTGGCATGCTTTAAAAGACTACAGACAGATTTGACCAGAGAACTGTCAAATTCTCTCTCTGAGTTCATGTCTGAAGAGGATTTCAAAAGATCATCATCTCAGCTGGCCACTCCTTTATCAATTTCCAATGCATCCATGAGGTTGAGCTGTCACGCAGTTGAAGGCACCTCACAGTTGTCCGTTTCAGACATAGTCCATATCCAGTCATGTTTCCTTATGGCAATGCGACCTGTCTGAGCTTTTCAAAGTGTTTTTCATCAATGCTGCCTTTGATGGGACATCTTTGTTTGGTGCATCTGTGAAAGAAATGCTTTCCCACAGTGAACAAAAAGGATAGGCCCTGTGTGACACAGGAATCCATGTTTTCTTCCCTGCAACAAACTTTCACTAGAAATCAGAGAGGTGGTAAGAAAATGTGGTTTCACAAATCTCAGGGGCCTTTCCAAGATATGTGCGGAGACAACTCCAGAGGCGGGGGAGGCAGTTTTAACAGTAGATACTGCTCTTGAAGCAGAAGAGGTCTGCAAAATCAGGGTTTTCGTGATTCACTTCTGGATTGGGTGTATCGGTGCTCATGAAGTGCTGCCCAACTGCCCACCTCTGGAGGCAGTTTGGGCTGCTATAACAAATAACTGGGTGCCAAAATTAATATCCAGAGGTTACTTCATACCATTTTTCAAGCTCCCAGTCTACTTTCCACCCAGTCAGAGGAAGGCAGCAACATAAGAAATTCAGATGCTGTTGGACAAAAGAGTCATCCAGAGGTCCCATCAGACCAAACAGCATTCAGAACTTACTTGTGTTTCTTGTTAGTGCGCAGGAAGACAGGGGATCTGACACCAGTTTTGGATCTAAGCAAACTGAACCAGTACATGAAAAAAATCAAAGTTCCGAATGGTCATGGTCCAGTCCATTTTGCTATTTCTTTGCAAGGATGATTGGATATGCTCCATAGATCTTCAGGATGCATACTATCACATCAAAATAAACAGGTGCTCCCAAAGATATTTACACTTTCGGCTGAGAGACGGTCACTACCAATTCAAAGCCCTGCCCTTTGGACTCACCACAGCTCCCAGGGTGTTCACCAAATGTGTGGCAGTGGTGGCAGCTCACTTGAGTCTAAAAAGATTCAATGTTTCCATACCTAGATGACTGGCTCCTCACCGACCCCATTATGCATTTCCTTCAACAATCAAGGGACTGTTTGCTCCTGATTTTATCACTCACTGGAAATAACACTCAATTACACTAGGTCAAATCTGACACCAGTACAGAGCCTGGAGTTTACTGGCACATATCTGAACACAACAACAACACAAATTCCCTCTAACTATTTCATGCATAGACATACTCCGCTCTCAGGTTCATCAGATTCTATCCCATCGGTCTCCTCCAGCCAGATTAATTCTAAGTGTTGGGGTCTATTGCAGCAGCAATAGTTGTACTTCCTGTAGCACATTCCTATACGCATGTTCTTCAGTGAACTGTAGCTGTTCAGTGGTCTATTCGTAGACGATCCCCATCTTTTCCAGCCAAACTTGCATTGATTTACAAACACCACATCCATTGGTGGATCCAGTTGAAAGACATTTACCTATGCCATCCCTTTATTTTACCACCTCAAATGGCCAAGGTGACTATGGATGCCTCCCAATTGTGGTGGTGGGGTATTACTTGGGAAGAACAGACTAAGGAATGTGGTCCCCTCAGTGACTAATTCCCATATCAGTGTCCAGGAAATGAGAGCAGTCCTATTAGCATTGCAGGCATTCCAAGATGCTCCTCCTGTAGGGATTATTGCAGTTCAGACCTGCAATATGTCTGTAGTCTGGTACATCAACAAACAAGGGGCAACCCAATCTTACCCTGTCTGCTGGAAGGCTATGAGAGTGTGGCAATGGGTGAGCTCCACCAACCGCTTTGTAGTTGCAATGCATGTTCTGGGGAAAATCAATGTGCTATGGTACAAACTCAGCAGATCCATTCTCATGCCTCATGAGTGGTCTCTCAATCATTCAGTGTCAGAGAAAATTTTCCATTGTTTGGGCCATCTTTACTACAACCTCTTTACGTCCCCCACAAGTGCAGCGGTAGTTTGACCTGATCCCTCCTCTGGGGGAGTCACTGAGAGGTGCTGTGGTCCACATTTGGCCATCCAGTCTCCTTTACACGTATCCGCCATTTCCGTTGATCCCCAAATTCGTACAGAAAGCAATTTGGTTAATGAGCTCAGTCATCTTCATTGCTCCTTACTGGCCTCGCCCGGTGTTCTTCCCCTTCCTTTGGGTCTTCTCTTCACTATCTTCCCTGGATAGTGGACCCAGTTCCAGATCGCCTCTCACATCCCTCAAGGACTAGTCATCTCAATATCTCAGCCCTCAGTCTAACCGCATGATTGCTTCAGTTCCATTAATAGCCAGATAGCCCAGGCTTTCTTCCAGATTATGTACCATTCTATTAACCTTGCAAAAAGACTCCACCAAGAAGGTTTACAAGAGCAAATGGAAAAGATTTTCCATTTGGGCATTAAGAAATGTTGACCCCTTTACTGCCCCTATCTCTGATGTTCTTGATTTTGTGGATGCTCTCTTCAAAGAAGGAGCTATTTTTTCTTCGGTTAAATTGCAGTTGGCAGCCATGTCAAATTTTCTTATAGGAGATAACTTGGAAGCGGCCAAAAACATTTTTATGTAAAGCTTTCTTGAAAGGCACCTTTCTCCTTAGACCCCCAGTAAAAGATTCTTCACCAACGTGGGACTTGACTGTGGTTCTACAAGGTCTGACTCCGAGACCCTTTGAAGCTTCAGTAAAGAAATTATTTAAAATTCCTGTCATGGAGAACAGCCTTCTTAGTAGCTGTTACGTCTGCAAAAAGAATTTCTGAACTCCAGTCTCTTTCATCACAAACTCGGTACGTTATTTTCCATAAAGGCAGGGTAGCTGTATGGACCCTTTTTTTTTTTAATCTAAAGTGGCTTCTGAATCTAATATTAACCAGTCCATTCATGTACCGATTTTTCCTAATTTTTCAAGCAAAGGAGAGTACCTGCTACATCTCCAGGATGTATACAGACAATTACGTTTTTATCTACACAAATAAAGAAATCAGAAAATCAGACCAGCTGTTTGTATCTTTCTCAAAAAAATCATCTGGGTTGTCCAGTATGTAAATTACATTGGCTAAATGGATAACTGATTGATTGCATTTCTTGGATTTATTCACAACAAGGTATTTTTCTACCAAGTCCGCCTAAAGCCCACTCAGCAAGATCCTTGGCCACTTCATCTGCTTTTTGGTCAGGAACTTGAATTGATGATATTTGCGCAGCAGCCACATGGTCCAATGCTCATACCATTGTTACTCATTACAAATTGAACCTAATTTCTAGAAGCAAAGCTGCCTTTGGTTTAGAGGTTTTCCGGAATATCCCTCCATGAGGGCCCCCCAAGAATCACATAGCTGGGGAGGAAGAATGAAAAGGATAGCATCAGATTTAACAGTTATGTACTCACCATAACTGGACGTCTGTGTTGTCCATTTTCATTCTTCCTCAACCCCCCCCATCCATTTTTACTGTTCATCAACTCCTTCCCACCCCCAATCCATCCCCTTCCTATAATCTTCTGGAGGAACTTTTTGGATTTCTTATTGGAACTTATAGTTCTGGTTTTGAACCCTATTCTTTGAGCTATCCCTTTCTTTAACTAATGTATGGGGATCTTATGGCACCAAACTCTGTCTGAGGTATTGCGGATGTACTAGGTAATGTGGGTAGAAGAAGGAGCTCGAGAGGTGGATCCAAAATTTGAAGTATGTGGCTGAGTCAGATATGGGGACTGGATCCATAACCCATTCATTGTGGAAGAAAGTAATTGGACAATACAGAGGCCTAGTTATGGTGAGTGCATAGCTTTTAATTAATGAATAATGGCATTAAAAAGTGTTTTGTAATTTGACCTTTGCAATATCAAACTTGTAAATAATCCATTCTAAATAGTATTCTGTTTTCAAAGTTTACTAGTAGGCTGTATATTCTGAGGTTATGGATTGCTCTTACTCATTGTATCAGCATCACAATTTACCTTTATTTTCATATTCTTAGTAGTTGACTTTGTGGTCATTACCATCTAAGACACCTGAAAGCTTGTGATGTAAAAGGTACTGAAATACAGATATTGTCATAGTATTGTTCTTGGAACCTTAGTCTTTGTGCACCATATATGAAGACATACATTGAGCTACCCTCCACAAGGTAGAAGACTTCAGTGGCCATCTGGTTATGTACATTGAATAATGTACACACTGTAGGAAGGTAATTGCTCATCTGCCATCATTTCTTCTTGTTTTATTTTGGCACCCGTAGATATGAATCCATTGAAATTGTTAGGGTATGGATGCAAACTGTGTGCCACATCTGTTCAAATGTCTCATAAACAGACTTATAACCTATCATTTGCTTTTTCTAGATTTCAACGAGCTATGGGTGGAACCCCTTCCTGGGCAGATACAGATACAAAAAAAAAGAAGGGCAGAAAAAGCACAGTTGGTGTGTATTGTGTACCAATATTTTTTATTGGTTTGTAATTCAGTAAAAAGAAAATATGATGGCAAACACAAATAAGTTTGCATTTTAATAAGAATAAAAAGTAGTTCCAGATAATAACATTTTATTTACAGTGGGTGAGATAATTTACTCTTCTTTTCACATTGCCTCATCATAGGTTAGTGAACATAATAAGAGTCAGTACAGCAGCTTGTTTTCTACAAATAAAGCTTCTTTACTTGGGTCAGTAGATTATAATCCTTAAGGTACATATTGTTTATAATCCTTAAGGTACAGATAATTTAATGAACTGACCTTCTTAGAAAATGTTCATGATTTTCTGGTGTATATTTATGATTGTAGATGTCTGTGATTGTGTGATCAATAGTTTTGTCAGCACTTTTTATTATGTAAAAATGGTAAATTACAAGTTATTGTGTATTCCTCATATATAGTACACTGTATATTTAGTATTGGCTCTCCTAACATATTAGTATCCTTACTACAGTTCATACGATCTCTCAGAAATGGCCTTCTCCAGTCTATGTTCACATTGAGAGTATGCACCTCATCCATTACAGCATGACATTATTACATGTAACTCTGCTTCCTTGATTGTACATATGGAATAATAGATAACTAAAGTACTACAATCAAGAAAAAATAAAACTGATTTCACATAAACTGAGTATATTCATTAACATCTCAAATTAACTAGCTACACAGTTTGACTGGAGCAGAGGAAACACATATCCCACAGTGAATTAGTTTCTAAGTGAGGAGAGTAACTAAAAGAAAAAGGAAAGGAAGGAATCTGCCTCCCTATGTAATGTTTCTCCTCTTTCTTCAAGAACTTTTCTTATGGTGAACGTTTGCCACCTGCCTTTATTACCTGTTTGCTCCCTCATTCCTGCCATTTCTTATTGCTTGTTTACTCCCTCATTCCTATCCTTTCTTCCCTGATTGCCTCAAGTAGAGTGAACATCAAAAATTGAATGACTCCCAACAGTTTTTCATCTTCTTGATATGGCTTCTTAGCCATTAAGAGAATTGGTCAAATCAGTTCCACCTTACCGGTAATAACCTCTCTGTTATCTTTAAAAACTTGGGAAAAAGCATTTCCTCTGTTAAATCCCCCCATGTTTTGTAAAAATTATTGTCATTTCTAGGTCTACTTTAAACTGTTAAGTGAGGATATTCCCAGAAAATGTGCTTTCCAGTACCCTTTGTCCCCTTCGTCTGAAGCATTTTATTTAACCTGTTTGGAATGTAAAAGTATTTATGCAAAACTCTTCTAGGCAAAATTCTTGAACTTTCCATTACATATTGCTTCACTTGACATAACATATATCCTCCTACATTTAGACTGGTGTGTCTTCTTCCCAAAATTCTAGACCACTCCTTCCTCATCTTCCAAACCTCTGTCTCCTTCTCTTTTCTTAACATCCAAACAAAGCTGAAATTTTTCCTCTTTGTGATGACTTCTTGCCTTATCCCTGTAATGCATCTAATTAAGAAAGATTAACTGTGTTCCTACTGATTGGATCTGGTCTAAACTCGTAATAGAGAAGTATGGCTTTTCTTGGGATAAACTTTGTGGGTACTTCTTCCCATGGTAGTTGTCTATCCCGCTCACACATTTAGTGCCAGCATTTCAACTCTGTACCCAGCTTCTGCCATTTGTAACTCATGGTCTCACAGCCTGCCTTCTGTTGGCAGAATGTCTTGCCTCCAATCCCTCTTTCTGCCATAATTTGCTAATTTCACTGTCAACATTGTATTACACCAGAACACTAAGTTGGTGTGCCCCTTTTCCAGATATCATCTCAATCATATCTTGACTCTATTCATACCTATCCCTCAACATCTTTTTCCATTTGTGGAAGTAGTCGGTCCTCGTGTAGTTCTCTCAAAACACTAGCTGAAGCGCCTTCCAGTATATATGAAGGAGTAGTAGCCTCCCTGCTTTCCAAACTCTTTAGGCAGTAGTAATCTTTCCTATTTAACCCCTGACTTTGTTCCTGCTAAGATAAAAATCTTCCATCCAGTCACTCTATTTGGCAGAGAACTTTTGTGTCGGGATCTGTTAGAAAGACACCTCCCGATATAAAATGTGAGGTAAAATATGCTAGTGCATTAAAATTCCTTTGTAACTTCTCCAGAGCAACATAGTATGTTTTCTTCATTGACCCCTCCAATGAGGGTGACAGCCAGACCGCACAGTGTTTTACTGGATTATCCTCCCATATCCCTGGCAACTGGAGCTCTAACTTTTGCTTTGTTATTCAGATGTATACTTCTTGATTTAGTTTTTATTGTTTTTTGTTTACATTATACCACCCTTGCTGGCATTTGCAACAAATGACTCCTCCCTCACACACCACTGCTCATCATTTAAACACTAAACTGACTTCTACTTTCTAATCACCTAACCTATGTACAATTACTTGTAATACATAAAATTCTATGTAAGCCATCAGCCTGTCCAGCCCTAAAATCCCTTTCCATAGCTATCACCTAAGCAGATCTCTCCAGTATGAAGACAAGTGACTGCTCTCTGTGCATAGAGCAAACCGTCTACTTCTGCTGCATAGCCAAAATATGGAACCCTTATCTTTGGCCTTCAGAACAAAGTTTAACTTTCATACTTGCTCAAAAAGACTTTCTTTTTTAACTCCCGACTCTGCCCCTGCTCCATCCCAAAGTAAACCCCCCTACTGTACTTTCCCTTTTCCTTTCTCATATGCCCTTCTCCTCTCCAGTTCTACCACATTTCTGATGTCTACTTTTAGTCTGCTGTCCATCATGAGTTTTCATTATGGAAGGATAGATAGGCATCCTTCTTAATATCTCCTATCCAACTCCATTACTTCAGATTAACCGTCATATAAATTTTTTTTTCTGCTGTTGCATGCTAATTGTAAACCAAATGTTTTGTTACTGTATAATGTTGAAGGTATTTTATCAGTATGAGTTTGTACTGTAGTATGTCTCTTGTAATAATTTTGTAATGTGTAATATTTGTAGAAAGTTTTTGTGATGTAACCTGTAGCTTTTCTCAGTGGGCCTCTGATGAAAATGGGCAGTCTGTGGGTCCAGTTGCACTTTCTTAGAAAACAATAAACAATGCATAGAAAAACTGCCAAATTTGTCTGACAGGTTAAAGACCTTATGCAAGTCAGTACTAAGGATTTGCAGTGTAAATGACAATATCTTCAGCACACAAATCTATGTTTGGCTTTAGTCCACCCTGCTACTCTACCTACCCAGCAAAGGCACCAAATAAAATGTAAGTAAGGCCGGAGATAGCAGACCTTGTCTGGTCCCCCAGAGCTGGGAACACTGTTCTATCAAGGACCAAAAATAGATGCATCTATTCTAAGGAGACCAACATGACTCTCCTCCTTGAATTATAAACATCCTCTTTAACCATAGTCATTCTTAATGTATTCTTTATTTGTCTCTTCTTAACAAAGCCACACACTGGTCCTTGCCTATCAGCTCCCAAACTAGAATTGTGAGCCTAGTTGCCAGTATAGACAAGAACACTTTTTATAGCAGTGATTTTCAACCCTTTTCATCTCATTGGACACATAAACTAATTAATTACAAAAATCTTGTGGCGCACCAAAAAATATATTCTATTTTTTTGCCAACCTGACAGAAAAAAATTAGGTATAATTTTGATTGATTTAAAAAATCTTCCAGGGTTTCCAGCCACTCGTCTACCATTGTGAATCAGATCCTGATTATGTCCAATGCTGGTTCCCTGAGAAGCTAAGAGTTTAGCCTCTTGACTCTGGAATGTCTGTCAGGTGGTATGCATTAGATTCATTGTTTTTTTCCCCCATTTCCTTGTCCATACTTCTCAACCACTGAATCTAAAGTCATAGCGTAGGCCTTTAAAAATGTAGCAGATGACCAAATAGAAAAGCACCTTCCCTTCCCCAACATGAAGGTGGAGACAAAAATAAGACATCTTCCGTAATCAAAAAACTGTAGGACTGTATCATTTAGCTTATACAAGCTTGTTCCTAGAATCCTGAAAGTCATGAATAGTTTGTGCTGGCTTTTGATGTTTTTAGCTAAGCTGTGCTGAATGGACCAGTAGCACAGCTGCCTCTGCTATTGGTCCATTTTTCTCATTTGACTGTCCTGTTAGTCTACTGCTCAGACCATTAGCACAGTGTAGCTAGAAAATGGACCAGTACCACTGCTGCCCATGACATTGTGCATTTTTTCTAGTTTCACTGTGTTATTGGTTTGTTCTGAAGAGCAATGGGACAGTCCATTTTTGTAGATGTACCTTGCTATGGGTCCATTCAGCATAGTGCAGTTAGACGCTCTAGAAGCTAACACCATTTATGACTTGTGATTGTAGCAATAAGCTTGTATGATCTATTTGCTAAAATCCTAGTCTCTTAATTTTGGAAGACCTGTTTTTTGTCCCTGACTTTGTGTTGACTCTGTCTCAAATTTGATGAGTCCAAGCACAAATAAAAAATATCAAAGGGAAAATTGGAGCAGTGGAACAAATACTAAAATGTGTCAAAACTGAAAACCTCCACTGAACTTAGAACAATTTTGCGGAATGTTATTGTCTTATGTTGCACTGCCATAACGTCTGCCCATATGTATTCAGGCTAGTCAGAGCATCTGTGCACAGTGCCTCACCTCCATGATAATTCTTGTAGTTACTTAATTCAAAATAAAAGGGAGGCAAAGTGGCTTTTGGTGGATGGTGGAAGGACATTTTATGTGGCAGCAACAGCAGGTGACCAAAGTAATCCTTAAGTTTTAAAAGGCTAACTATCTTTTTATAAAAGCTTGTGGCACACCAGTTGAAAACCCCTGCTTTATAGTAGTGATTCAGAATTGTGATTATATGGTAGGACTCAACTCGTTTGCAATCCCTACCTTTCTTAGGCATGACAATTATTCCCATTTTCTGTTGCCTTTGCCAAGAATGGTCAGCACCTGTCCCATAGGGTTTTGAATATTGGCTAAAACACCGTCCTTCCCCATAGACCATTTTCAGGCAGTGCCAAATTGATAAACCTTCGAAAATTGCAAAACCAGTCTGAGGAAATCTAAAGATGTTTACTACTCAATGCCAGGAGTCCAAACAAGAAACTGCACTCCCTCCAAGCTCTCCTCACCTTGGAGAATCTGGACATCTGCACAGTTATCGAGCCATGATTTAAAGCAGTAGAGAGTATCCTGGCATTGCAAGACTTCAGTGCCTTCCACATATTTATTCCAGCAACTACACAGACAAGGACTTAAGGTGGAGGGTGCTCAATCTACATTAATAACAAGCATACCTCTAGGTTGGTTAAACAGGGTGATGCACTGGCATTCTTCCACATCCAGATTATCATAGACAAGGTCCCATACCATATCCTAGCAAGCTGTAGGTCACTCTTCATATCCTATGAAACACATAGCTCATACCTGGACCTATTGGAGATGCTTACTATTCAACCAAATGCCATACTCATTGGAGAAGTTTAATTATCCTTCTATAAATTGGGAATCCTTCATGACTCCAGCTTTGCAGGTACAGAGATTCCTAGACTTTGTAAACACAAACACCCTGGATTGGTGGTAATTAGTGCACGTGTCTACTAGAGATGCAAATGTATTGGACCTGGGACTCACAAATGTAAGAGAACCCCCCCCTCCCCCAAGTGTCATATCCTCTCTAGTAAGATCAAACCACAAAGCAGTCCTCTTCAAAATAGTAATTCTGTAACACCAGCAAAGCCTGTAACAGAAACAACTAAAAGGCAGAATACCTTTTATTAAGCGATAACTTGTCAAAATTTCAGGGCTCTCCAAACCCACACAACTCAGCAGCATATGCAGAAGAATTCACATAAGTTGTGTACACTCATGTCCGTGATTGCATAGCGGCTACTTTGCCTATCAAGTGAACCCAAAACTAACTCAAAAAACAAACCACCCTGGTGGAATCCAAAATTTAAATAGGTTGTAGAACAAAAAAAAGCTAATATTAAGAAGTCTTAACACCAAAAAAGATAAAGATAAAAACTCTCTAATTAAACTGAATAGACAACCAAAATTCTCTTAAACTGAATAGACAACCAATACTCTCTAATCAAACTGAATAGACAACTAAGAAGACCAAGTCCAACAAAGCAAATTTTGAGGTATGAATAGCGTCCCATTCCATACACAACCATAAGGCCTTCTTTAAATACAAAAAAACTCAAAGACTGCACACAACAACGTGCCAAACTGTTGGTAAATGGAGCCACGTTACTGGAATACAATTCACCTCCACCTTTACAACCCCCCCCCAAAAAAAAATACCATCTAACAGACCACCTCCAGCTATCACTATTGAGCAAGTCTTAGATGTGCTCTTCAAGGCAAAGAATACAACTTCAGTGGGCTCACATAATATCATGATGCCTTGTTAATAGCCCAGAATATGATCTATCAGGGCCACTGGAGTCACTGTTCAACCTTAGCCTCCACACAGGCTGCTTGCCCTGTAAATGGAAGACTGTAAAGGTCATCCTTTTTCACAAGGGTGGACCATCAACATATTCTGGGAATTATAGACCCATTAGACTGACTAGTCTCATATACAAAGCCATGGGAAAAATTGTCATGGAAATGATTAACAGTGACATAGGAAACTTTCAGACAATGGACGTAATCTAGTTTTGTTTTGTCAAAGGCAGGATATACATGCATAACCTGGTGGACTTCTTTGAGAATGTCACTAAGGCAAGGGATGAGGCCAGAATGGTGCATACTACCTACCTTGACCTATTTAAGGCATTTGATACAATACCCCCACTTGTGCATTGCAAACAGACTCACAAAATTAGTTATAAACCTCTATGTAACTTGCTGAATAGTCAGGTGGCTCAAGGACATGACCAAAGAAGTTAGGATTTGAGAGACCACCTCCATAGTGGGGGCGGTCACCAATGGAGTACTCCGGGCTCTGTGTTGAGTCTGCTCCTCTTTGGCATCTGTTTTTTGAAAATCAAGGCCAATATCAAGGTTCTGTGGTTTACCAGATTTGCAGATGATTGCAAGCTAGAAGCAATCATAGAAACTCCCCAAAATGCTGACCTTCTTACAGGAAGGTCTAACACAGACAAATGACCAGTGTCAAAGCAAAGGCATAAAACTCAATGCCAAGAAATGCATAATAGTACCTTTTGGGTAGTCTGCCACCCAGGGAAACTACCTCATTGGCATAACACCCCTAAAAGTAGACATTGTAGCTGGGGATTTAGGGACTCGTGTAGATATTAACCTTAACCTGCCTTTCAACCAACACGTGTCTAAGATATTTAGAAAATTATTCTGTCACCCAGCTTCTAAGTAAGGGCATAGCATTTAGGTCCAAATAAGTTATTGTGCCACTGTAGTCAGCCCTCATCAGACCAATCATAGAGTGCAAAGTCCTGTTTTTTATGTACCTGACCAGGCACATACAACAACTGGAATGACAACAGAGGCTCCTTACAAAATGAATACAGGGTGTAAACCAAATGTCCTATGCAGATCACCTCAAAGCTGCATCTCTTTACTGTTGTTTCCTACAGATTGCTGAGAGGGAATTTACTTCTGACATACAAAGCATTTTTGCATCCCACTATGATGGAACTTTTGCATATCTGCAAAATGAGCAGCACCAGAACAACTAGTCCTAGGGATTTAAGCTTTGCTTGCAACGTAAATAGGGTATGCTGGACAGAAAAGTGTTATCTCAGAGAATCCCCTTTCTCAGGAATGTGCTTCCCATCCATGTGAAGCTGAGCCCTTCCGTAACTCTATTCAACTTGGACCAGTGGATGGGAAATAGGAACTTCACCCTGGTCTGACACCTGTGCCTCTGATGGACAGAGGCAACCGTTAAAGCATACTATAGCTAACATACATGCCTAAAAATAACTCCTAAGGTGCAATAGCTCATAGGATACATTTGGGTTGCATGGCTAGATTTATAAAGGCTCCATTGGTCATTAGCCTAGTATACACTTCTGAACTGTGATGTGGGGACCAAGTCTGGGATTTTACCCACCTTCTGCCATCCCATTGTGTCTGTAATTTTGTGCAATACCTCAGCAGCCTTTTAGCATTGTGTTTGTCCATACTAGGAAGCAACAGATTGTCCAAACACCTCTGTTCTTTATTAGTCAACTGTTCTGCATTTTCTTGTCTAGCAGATAGTGTTTCTTAATAGTTCAATGTAGTAGATATCTCCCCTGGCTCCTCTACAAACATTTTGTTACCATCATCCCTAATTCTTGTGTGACACTTCTGTCAACCTTCTGTTGCCAGTGTCTGGCTGTCAGTGCTCTAATCACTCTAGGTATGTTGACCTGAATCAGTTCATTTGCCACCCTTTCTATCCTCTTCAGCTTGTTGCACTTTAAATTTTGAATCCCTCAGTTGCAATTGCTCCTTAATTGTTAGTATAACTATTATTGTGTAATACCCCAATCCATTGGCAGTTTTCTGCTTGGAGGGCATATTCTGTCCTGAAAGCCTTTCCCTTATCATTCCTGAGTTCTGCTTCAAGATTGCACCAGTCCTTTTGGTTATTTGTTTTTTGGGACTGTACATTTTTCACCAGTAATTTACTCAAGTCTTGCCCAAAATACTTCCTGCATTACTTATGTATTGCAGTCCTCCAGTGAGGCTCTACTATCAGAATTAAGTGGAATTTTAGATTCACCTTCATATATGTATGGTTGGAAACAAGTATAGGTCATCAACATGCTACCGAACCAATGTAATCGCTCTTTTTATAAGAGTATCTTCTTCTTTCAGCTGCTTCCGTTAGGGATCATCACAGCAGATCAACTGTTTCCATTTCTTCCTGTCCTCTGCATCTTTCTGTGTCACACCAACCACCTGCATGTCCTCTCTCACCGCATCCATAAACCGTGTCTTAGGCCTTCCTCTTTTCCTGTTACCTGGCAGCTTCATCCTTAGCATCTTTTCCCAATATACTGTGCATCCCTCCTCAGCGCCTGTCCAAACCAACGTAATCTTGTCTCTCTGGCTTTGTCTCCAAACCTTGTTTCCAAACCTTACAACCTGGGCTGACCCTCTAATATACTTATTCCTAATCCTGTCCATCCTCGTCACACCTAGTGCAAATCTTAATATCTTCAACTCTGCCATGTCAAGCTCTGACCTCTGGTCTCACTACCCTCTTGTAGACCTTCCCTTTCACTCTTACTGGTACTCGTCTGTCACAAATCACTCCTGACACTCTTCACCACCCACTCCATCCTGCCTGTACTCTCTTCCACACTCACTATTACTCTGAACTGTTGATCCCAAGTACTTAAACTCATCCACCTTTGCCACCTCTACTCCCTGCATCCTCACCATTCCTTTGTCCTCCCTCTCATTCACACATATATACTGTCTTAGTCCTGCTGACCTTCATTCCTCTTCTGTCTAGAGCATATCTCCACCTCTCCAGGGTCTACTCCACCTGTTCCTCACTCTCACTACAGATCACAATGTCATCTGCAAACATCATAGTCCACGGGGACTCCTGTCTGATCTCGTCTGTCAACCTGTCCATCACCATTGCAAATAAGAAAGGGCTCAGAGCTGATCCTTGATGTAATCCCACCTCCAACTTAAACGCATCCGTCACTCCCATCGCAGACGTCACCGCTGTCACACTACCCTCGTACATATCCTGTACCACTCTTACATACTTCTCTGACACTCCCAACTTCCTCATACAATATCACAACTCCTCTCTAGGCACCCTGTCATATGCTTTCTTTAAATCCACAAAGACACAATGCATCTCCTTCTGACCTTCTCTGTACTTCTCCATCAACACTCTCAGAGCAAACATCGCATCTGTAGTGCTCTTTCCTGGCATGAAACCATACTGCTGATCACTAATCATCACCTCCCTTCTTAACCTAGCTTCCACTACTCTTTCCCATAACTTCATGCTTTGACTGATCAGTTTAATCCCTCTGTAGTTGCTACAGCTCTGCACATCACTCTTATTCTTAAAAATTGGTACCAAAACACTTCCTCCATTCCTCAGGCATCCTCTCACTTTCCAAGATTTCATTAAACAATCTAGTTAAAAACTCCACTGCCATTTCACCTAAACACCTCCATGCTTCCACAGGTATGTCATCTGGACCAACAGCCTTTCCGTTCTTCATAGCTATCCTTACTTCCTCCTTGCTAATCCACTGCACTTCATGATTCACTACATTCACACATCATCCAACCTTTTCTCCCTCTCATTCTCTTCATTCATCAACCCCTCAAAGTACTCTTTCCATCTGCTCAACACACTCTCCTTGCTTGTGAGTACATTTCCCTCATTATCCTTCATCACCCTTACCTGCTGCACATCTTTACTAGCTCGGTCCCTCTGTCTAGCCAGTCAGTACAGGTCCTTTTCTCCCTCCTTAGTGTCCCAACCTTTTATACAACTCCTCATACGCCTTATCCTTAGCCTTCGCCACCTCTCTCTTTGCCATGCACCTCATATCCTTATACTCTTGTGTACTTCATCTCTTTGACAATCCCACTTCTTTTTCACCAACCTCTTTCTCTGTATACTCTCCTGTACTTCTTCATTCCACCACCAGGTCTCCTTGTCCTCCTTCCTCTTTCCAGATGTCACACCAAGCACCTTTCTAGCCATCTCTCTTACTAGCTCTGCTGTAGTTGCCCAGCTATTCGGTAACTCTTCACTGCCACCCAGTGCCTGCCTTAACATCACCTAACAATTACCCTTTTTCAATTTCCACCATTTGATCCTTGGTGCTGCCCTCACACTCATCCTTCTCTTCTTGATCACCAGTGTCATCCTACAAACCACCATCCTATGCTGCCTAACTACACTTTCCCCTGCCACCACTTTGCAGTCTCCAATCTCCTTCAGACTGGCCCTTCTACATAAGATATAATCCACCTGTGTGCATCTTCCTCCACTGTTGTATGTCACCCTATGCTCCTCCCTCTTGTTAAAATACATATTCATCACAGCCATGTCCATCCTTTTCGCAAAATCCACTACCATCTGACCTTCTGCATTCCTTTGCTTAACACCATACCTCGCCATCACTTCCTCATCCCCTCTATTCTCTTCACCAACATGCACATTGAAATCTGCTCCAATCACCAGTCTCTCACCCTTTATACTTTATCTGTTTTAGTCCTTTGTACCCCATTTTGGACTATAATATGTGAATCCTCGATCTTTATGACCAGTATCTTTTCCCCAGATATTTACAACCCAAAGTCCCTTGTTTTATTTATCAGTCATAGCCAGCCTTCTTCTCAGCTTAACACTTGAAGAAAAAATAAAAATCATATTCCCATCACCAGCTGGTTATCAGTAAGCTCTCCTGAAAGCTGTCTTTATTAAGCAACAGATCTGTGATGTTTCCAAATTTCGCCTTGGGGGAAGGTATAAAGAGATGACTGTCTGTCTGAACAAAGATAACCTTGATTGTCCTTCAACCTATCTTCAGTTGTAGTTCTTAATGTTTTGTCCATTAACACTACAATCCCTCTCCTTTGATCACCCTCATAACTATCTTGTGCAAATACTGTGTATCCCCTTCTTGTTAAATTGTCTTTCTCTTCCCTTTGTAAATGGGTCTCCTGCAGCATTACCCAAGTAACTTCTTCCCTGTTAGTACCTTTCATTAATCTCTCCCTTTTAATGGCATTAGCATACTTAACTCCACCATTTACAGTAGAGCTGGACTTGTTGGATAAGCCTTTCCCTGGGTCATACACAGTCTCATCTACCTTAGTGCTTGTGCTTTCACTTCACTAGGGCATTTCTCCTTTCTTGTAAAAAGAAGCAGGTCCCTGCTCTTTCTTCTCCTATTTGTTCATTTAGCAAAAGTCCCACTTTAATTATAATGGTATATCTTGTCACAATTTTCCTGGCTTGTCTCTCATAAGCCCACTATATAACACTATCAAAAGTTAAAAGACCTGCACTTGTAATTTCTATGCCAGCATTGTATAAATATATTGATTTAATTATGCACATAAACACTGCTTCCAAGGTGAGGGCAAAAACCCTTGTAACACTGATCATCCTGCCCTCTACCCCACCTAAAAGGAGGGCTCCTTCACAAAGGCGAAGACCAACAATAGTCCATCTGTCCTCCTTCCCAACTCTTTCTCTACACTGGGTTACTTGTTACTGACTCCTATGCAGGGTATAAATAAATTAATAGCTATGTTTAACAGGAGGGTATACACATATAGAAAGAAGAGCCACCTTGAGTAACTGACCATTTCTCTTTATGCAGAATCCAGTGATCCACAACCAGTCTTCACCAGTACCTGAACATCTTGCAGTCATTTACATAGTTTTATGACGCTGTTCACCTCGCAAGTCTGTACTTGTAATACAAACCTTATGATAGACATATATATAATTATCTCTGAACCTGCTTTATATCCCACCTTTTAAGTACAATATTAACATTTTCTGCTTTACCTAGTTCTTTCCCTTGCGTCCATGTTTTTGAATTTCTAAGCACTAGTCACATGATGTACTATTTCACAAACCCACTAATACATCTCTTCAAATACTGTGTTCAATATCCAGCAAAGCACAAGTATCTTTTTATACTGCATTAGCTGCCTTTATATCATATGAATGTAAGTAATGTCATCAGTAGATGTTTGTGTAATTGTTTATATACATCACTTGATGTCTGTTCATGTATATTACTGAATGTTTGTTCACAAAATGTGTGTAATATGTTGGAGCTTTTCTCCCCAAGTCGTTGAAAGGGTTTTTTTTTTTGACTAAATCCATTTATACAAACCTAAAAAAAAACATTCATTTAGAATTTTTAAATAATATCTGATTGGTAGAGACAATCCAAAACCTGATAGTATAAAGCTCTGCCTCCACCCCAACATGGTCAGTTATCACATGGTTAAGAGAAATAACTGTTTAGAGGGTTGAAAAAACTCAGCTTGCAAAATGTCAGCCCTCTTGTGACATAGGAGGAAATATAGCAACAAACCAATGAGCAAGAACAAGTGCTTAACAGCAAGTATCTTTCATAGGTGTTTACTAGGCTAACAACCACAAGGGCCTTTTTAAGTCTAGCCATGCAGGTATTATGTTGCCTACAAGTATGCTCTAAGCACATTGAAATGTTATCTTAAATTTTAACTGTGCTAACCAGCAATAGATACATTTTGTAATTCAATAAAAGGCTCCACTTATTACATAAACTAAAATTTCAAGTCACTCACTCTTAAGCAGTCTTGTTTAAGTCCCATCATTACCTAAATGGGACAAAATGATGAAGTTTCAGAAGTTCCTTTACCCTTATCTTGTCTTGTCTATATAGTATCCTCTATTTCTTTAACAGACTTGTATCTCTTGAAAAGAAGAAACACAAAGACCTCCCACCAACATAGTTTCTGTTACCTGGGAGCAGTATGGCACAAAGCACTGCCATTATAGTCATAGTTTCCTAGGTATTGGTGTCAAGCTTACAACCTGTTGGTCTTTTGAGGTGTTTGAATCACTGATCCTATGCTGAAGTGTTTCTGCAGTCTTTTGTACTTATGACTGGTTTTGAATATTATTTATGAAATATCTAACTTTGCTACAAGTAGGACATTTTTTATAGTCATGATAGTTATTGGGTGGTGTATATTTTCTGATGTTCATTGTGTTTCACTGTTGCAGTCATTACTCTTGGGTTATCCTACTGGCAGGCTACCCGCAGTCGGCCTGAATTCCAAAGTCTAGGTCCGGCATCGGTTGCTGTCGCCTCTTCCCTGACGTCAGTGTGCCAGGGGTATAAAAGATTCAGCTGACGCCATTTTCTTCAGTCTTTCTTGCCACGTGGTGCCCGAAGCAAAAGCAGTTCGCAAGTGCAGGTCGGCCGACTCCTGAAATTTTCACAGACGAATTTCAGATCCGAAGTCTTCATTAAAGCTAAGTACCCCATTGGGGAAACTTTTTTCTTGCTTCAGACCGATGTCAGAAAAAGTTAACAATAGTATTTCTTGTGGGAAGCAAATACCTCATAAGGATTTTCATTCTTACTGTATTCCTTGCCTAGGCCCTGATCATAACATTGCTAGCTGTCGGTTTTGTGCTAGATTCAACCAACGCACTATTAAGTGTCTGTTTGATTTTGCTTTTGCCGAAAATTCAATTATATAATGCCGTCGGAACAGCTGATGACCGGAGTTTCTAAAAAATGCAAGAAAAAAGAGAAGGACAGGCATCCAAGATCCAAAACCGACGACGAGGCTTCCGCTAAGCCAATCGTCGATTCGCCGGTTTTCAGTGAGGCGCTTTCGCAGCCCCTGATGCCAGCTACCTCAGAGCCACAGGCCGCTGACGACTCCCACGTGGAGCCAGCTAGGCCTCTGGATGCTCAAAGTATTGGACACTCTGAAATCATTCCCTCAGATGGGTCTGGAGCCGCTGAGCAGGCATCGGCTACTGAGGGTGTCTTCAGACCTACACAGCTATATGTAAAGCTTACTTCAGCTTCTAAAGCAAAGACTAAAGCATCTTTAAAGACAAAGAAACAAGTACAGCATTCTCCAGGACAAACTTCCATGCCTAAGAAACAGATGCTCTAAATGGCCGAAGACCTTATTACCTTGATCAGGGGTTCCCATTCCCCTCCTGATAAGAGGCCTAGGCAAGAGACAGATTATGACTCTTCAAATCAGGTTTCCATTTCCTCCGACTCCTCTTCTGTACAGGAATACTTTCTTCCTCCCTATGAGGATTCTAATGCTGAAGAATCCATTCCTTCAGCCTCTCCTCCTGAGGATTATTCTTTTGGGGAATTCCTGCATACCATGAGGGAGCACTTCCACTGGGAGAGCCAAGATTACTCCGAATCAAAGAAAAGGCTTAGAGATTTTCTTTTACTTCCTCAGCACAGGCCTCTTGCTATTCCCCCTGTGCTAGACATTGTAGAAGATGTATTTTCAGAGTCCGGCCTTTCTCCAGACTCCTTACCTCCAGCTCCTGTTAAACCAGACAGATATACTGGGTTCCAGATTCACATAAATTTCTTTATAAAAGCCCTGCTGCTGACCCAGAAACAATTTCTCTGGGTCCCAAAGGGGTTAAGGCCGCTACTGCAAAATACCCTATCCCTTCTGACAGGGATTCAAGGGCACTAGACAGATGGGGGAAAAAGGTTTACACTTCTGCTACTTTGGCTCTGAGGGTTTTAAATTGTCAATTTCATATGATTAAATATCAGCAATACTTAATGTCACTGTTAAAACAGAAAATGTTGGCCAATTCTGATTGTGCAGAAAATAAGGAAATGCAGGATTTATTGCATGCAACTGAACAAGTGGGAAAGCATACATTGCAATGTGGTTTTGATTCTCTGGAGGCCTCCTGCAGGGCCGCAGTTACGGGTTCTGTCATTGGGAGGCATGCTTGGTTAAAGGAACAAAATCTGCCTGATCATGTTAAAGCAAAATTATTAGATGCTCCATTACAGCATGATACTTTATTTGGTGTTAAAGCAGAGGAGGTTTTGAAGAAAATGGAGGTCAAAGCGAAATCTATGCAAACAGTAAAGGATTTTTTACAAGTTCAGCCACCAAGATTTAGCAGGAACTGGCCTACAAAAGAATAGGTCCTTTCCAGTGTCGGACAGGCCACAAAGAGGCAGATACAGACGTCCCAGAGGCAGATCCCAGCCCCAGGGCTCATACAGACCTAAACAGTGGGGCGCTTCTACCTCCAAAAGTGGAGAAGACAAAGCACAGCCATACAGGAAACAGTCCCAATGACTTGCCTCTGCCAGCACCAAGCACTTATCTTCTTGCAGCCCCCTTAGGGGGAAAACTAGCACTTTTCTCTCAAAATTGGCACATGATCACCCAGGACAAATGGGTATTGAATATAGTGTCCCAGGGCTACAGGTTCCACTTTCAAACCTTGCCAAAGGCAAAAGGTATGCCAAACCTGCCACACAATCAATGAGCAGAGGCAGAAAAACAGGTTTCGTCCCTTATGAACATGAGGGCCATTCAGCAAGTACCACAGCAAGAGCAGGGACAAGGATTTTACTCAAGATTTTTCTTGGTACCCAGAAAGGACAAAGCCTGGAGACCAATACTGGACCTATCTTTTCTAAACACATTTCTGGAAGTTCCAAAATTCAAATTGTTAACTCTGCAGCAGCTTCTGCCCATGCTCTGCAAGAAGGCTTGGCTTGTAACTTTGGACATAAGAGGCATACCTGCATATCCCAATCAGGCAATCTTGCAGAAGATACCTCAGATTCATAGCTGGCTCAATGCACTACCAATTCTCTGCACTGCCCTTTGGCTTATCTACTGCACCCAGGGTCTTCACAAAATGCCTGGCACCAGTAATTGCATTTTGCAGACAAAGAGGAATTCAAATATATCCTTACTTGGATGACTGCCTTATACAAGCAGAGAACAAGGACACTCTACTAAAGCATCTGGCGTTCGTAAAAAGATTATTAATTTGCCTAGGGTACACAGTAAACGAAAAGAAATCAAAACTAGTGCCCTCTCAAGAGATAATATTCCTGGGTGCAAGCTTAAATACAACTGCCCAGATGGCTTATCTCACGCCAGACAAACAAAGGCAACTAACTTCTTACTTCAAAATGTTGGCAACAAAGACCCAGTTATCTGCAAGAAAAATTCTGCAGGCTTTGTGCTTCATGGCATCCTGCATTCTGCTAATTCCATATACCAGACTGCATATGAGGAAACTTCAATGGTACCTAAAAAGTGTCTGGACTCAACATTGTCAAAGCCTGGAAGCATTAATTACCCTCATTCCTTGCCTGCAACAGAAGTTTCAATGGTGGGCACATGCCTGTCACCTCAACAAGGGACACCCATTCACTCTACCCACAGCCAGGCAGTCAATAACAACAGATGCATCAGATTATGCCTGGGGAGCACACATGACAAGAAAATTTATTCAGGGCACCTGGTCCACAAGCCAAATCAATCAAAAAGAGATGCTAGCTGTTCAGAATGCCCTGACCGCTTTCAAGAATCTACTCCATCCAGGGCAACTACTGATAAGGACGGGCAATACTACAGTCATGTGGTACATAAACAAGCAGGGAGGCACACATTCCTACCCCCTCTGCAGACAAGCCATGACTTTGTGGGACACAGCATTGACTTATTAAGTACACCTGCTAGCACAATTCCTGCCAAGAAAGAACAATACTCTGGCAGACGAACTAAGCAGAAACCTCACAGATCCCCACGAGTAGAAACTGGATCCACAAGTCTTCAGCATGATAACAAAGGAATGGGGATGCCCAGACGTAGATCTGTTTGCTTCCCCTCATAACTGCCAACTACAGAAATTCTGCACAAGGACTTATCACAAGCAAACATGGAAAGTGGATGCTCTGTCATTCAGCTGGAAAAATCTAACAGTATATGCCTTTCCTCCTCTGCCTCTCCTCCCAAAGGTACTCCTAAAGGTCAGACAAGAGAAGCCAAGAATGATTCTGATTGCCCCAGACTGGCCATGCCAGCACTGGTACCCAATCCTAAAAAGCTTGTCTCAAGGGCCAGCCTGGACATTGCCTCTAATTCCTCACTTACTGACCCAGCGAAACAATCAGATTCTGCACAGCCAACTCAGGACCCTAAATCTGGCAGCATGATGGATAATGTAACCATTCAAAACACACCTCTCTCTAAAGCAGTGATGGATGTTATTTTGGAGGCCAGGAGGCCCGGTACCAGAAAATCTTGTGCAGAAAAATGGAAAAGATTCTGCGCTTGGAACCAGGCACAAGGAATTGACACATCTGTACCAAATATTCCTCAGATTTTACAGTACCTAACTGAGATGCTGGACAAAGGCCTATCCTTTTCATCAATTAAAATTCATGCCTCTGCCATTTCAGCTCATTACAATACAGAACCTCCTATTTTTTCCCATCCATTGTAAGGCAGTACCTCAGAGGAACCAAACACATATGACCTCCAAGGAGAGCCCCAATACCTGCATGGGACCTCAATTATGTCTTGGAAAAACTCACACTGCCGCCTTTTGAGACAGCCAATACAGCTGATATAAAGTTTTTATCTTGGAAAACAGCTCTGCTCCTAGCAATAACCTCTGCAAGACGAGTTTCAGAGTTACAGGCACTCATGGCTGTGGAACCTTTCATCATTTTCCATCCAGACAGGGTTTCTGTAAGGATGAACCCAACATTTATGTCTAAGGTAGTGTCCAGTGTGGCCCTTAACCAAACCATTCATTTGTCTACCTTTTATCCAAACCCACAGAATAAGGGTGAGAGACTTCTGCATTCCTTGGACATACACAGACAACTGCGCTTCTACTTGGACAGAACTAAAGCTTTCAGAAAAACTGAGCAACTTTTAGTGGCATATGCTGCGGGATCTCAAGGAAAGCCTATCTCAAAACAGACTGTTTCAAAGTGGATAGGCCACTGCATTCATTTCTGCTACTCACAACATGGCAAATCAGTGCCTAAGGGCATTAGACCTCATTCTACCAGGGCAGCAGCCACTTCAGCAGCCTTTCTCAGAAGAGTGCCAACCAAAGTCATTTTAGAGGCTGCAACTTGGAGTTCAGTGCACACTTTTACAAAGCACTACCATTTACCTCTACTCTAAATCCAGAGCAGGATTCACCACTGCAGTTCCGCAGGGCCTTATAGCCCCTCCTAATCCTATTTAGGTCCAGCCACCCAACCTCAGCTTTGGGATTTAACCCAAGAGTAATGACTGCAACAGTGAAACACGATTAACATAATACAGTTGTGTACCTACCATAAATATAGATGTTCAAGTGTATTCACTGTTGCAGTCCAGGTTACCCACCCACCATCCCCCTTTTCCTTGCTGGGACTTACCTATACTTCTCTATCTTATACAACCTATGTGGTGTATTTGCTTGTAGATGAAGGAAATGTTTATTTTACTGCATGCATAATTATTGGCATAATTTTTTTTAGCCTACCATTTTGGGGGCACCTGACATCTGGGGCAAGAAAAACTGAAGAAAATGGCGTCAGCTGCATCTTTTATACCCCTGGCGCTCTGACGTCAGGGAAGAGGCAACAGCAACCGACACCGGACCTAGACTTTGGAATTCAGGCCGACTGCATGTAGCCTGCCAGCAGGGTAACCCAAGAGTAATGACTGCAACAGTGAATACACTCGAACACCTACATTTATGGTAGGTACACAACTGTACTTTTTCCTCCTTTATTTATTTCTAATTTTATTTATATTTGTTTACTGAGGTAGTTGGACTATTTCCAGGCACAGCCCGGGTTAAAGCAAAACATATGTATAGATACAAGGATATGATAAAAACAAATGTCTGAACATATTTACAGATGCAAGAATATACTACATTTAATTCAAGAAGCAGTTAATGGTGTCAAAACGTGGATGGAAAAATGGAATTATGCGTAGCAGAGCTTTATGGAAAAGATGTAGCCATAATGACTGTGATGGCTTATGCTACAGGGATAGCAGCATATCATTATGTAGAGAGGTATGAAGACATTAGAAGAGGCTAGTGAGAACATTTACAAGAAAGGATAATTTCAGGAGAAGACCAAGAAAAGGTGCGACAGGCATGCAGAGGGAAGAGGAGTAATATCTGTCTCACCGCCCACCAAACTAACTCCAGAAAGTAGACTCTCTTGCACTGACCATGCATTCCCAATCCTAGCATTTAAACTGTGGGATGCCATTCCTGTCTGTCTGAGACATCCAAAAGTAACTCCAGACAACAGCTCAAAGAACATCTCTTCACCCAAGCTAAGTGCATCTGCATTCACTCATGTCATGTTACATGAACAGGCAGCGCAGTGGTGCAGTGGTTAATGTTGTCACCTCACAGCAAGAGGATCTCCAGTTCAATTCTCAGCTGGGGTGCCTTCTGTGGGGAGTCTGCATGTTCTCCCTGTGTTTGTGTGGGTTTCCTCCGGTTACTCTGGTTTCCTCCCACATTCCAAAGACGTGCCTGGAGTGGGCCTCTGCAGAAAATAGGCTGTGTCCCAGTTGGACTTTCCCAGTCAACGAATGTTAAATAAATAAAACATTATCCCTATTTATTCTTCCTTATCTCATCTTGTCGTCCCCTTTACTTATGGTCTCTCATTCATCCTACCTCCTTCTTCTCTTTGTATCTCATTTGCACTTCGTTATAAGTTATTTGATTTTTTGTTATCCCTATTTGCTTTATGTTCTTCTTGCAAGTTTTCAAATAGAATCTGTTTAATCATTGCTTTGTAAGCTAAGCAGACGATCTCTCCTCACCCCCACCATAGTCTCTATGATGGACAACATAAGTAGTTCCTGTAACTTGGCCTGCATGCTGAACGTAAGTGTTGTAAGATTGTTTCTAATGTAACTCAGGTTTACCTTTTCTCCTTGTGAACTGTGACTCAGGTTTACCTCATCTCCTTTTGAACTTGCCTTTCAGACACTCATCCATCTGCTTAACTTGGTAAACTACTTGAAACTTCAACAAAGGTGTCTTTATCCTTCCTACAGGGAGGGTATTAGAGAGAGAGGGATGAGAGAGAGTGAGAGAGTGAGAGAGTGAGAGAGTGTCCTAGATCTGCTAGTTAGAGATTTTATCTGGACTAAAGATTTTATCTGGACTAATTCTGTGTACTGTTTCTTGTTAGTCCTGTTACCCTCTGGGTCATGGGTAGGACACCAGATTTGATTCGAGCCTCTGGAGGTTACTTCTGCTTGTCTCCTTCTTTTGTGTATGGGTTGATTGTATCCAGCCTTGTTGTGTTGGTTGGGTTTGGTTGTTTGTGTTGGTTATTGCTCTAAATGGTTTCAGGCAATTCTTGCCACTAGTCCTTCTTGGTCCGAATAACTGACTTTCTGTGACGGGGGGGGTTAGGCTTCCCCTGATGGGAGGAGCTTAGCAAGTCCCCTATCACAGAAAGTCAACGGAGGGGATTCTGAGCTCTAGAAACCTGCCAGTGTCAGGTTTTGTGCAGGCACTGACCCCATACACCACTGAAATGTTATGAAATTCAAACATCTGCTATTGCAGGTAAGTAGGACCAAAGCACCTGTACTTCAAGATCACTGCTACAGTAGTCTTAACTACATGGATTGTATCCTGCTAAGGATATATAACAGCTTCCAAAGCTTCAGGGCACCTTACACTTGCCTAAACTGTTAGTCAACTCAAGCTGACCTGACTAAAAAGAGAGGTTTTGGTGCCATGCCCTTCAGAACATTCCTTCCTCTGAAGAATGCTCCTCTTGCAGGTTTTTGAGGGTCATTGGTCAGCTAATGCTTTCCATTGCTGGGAAGATAAGTTCCCTTTGGGGGGGGACCTTCCATAGTTGCTTTTATGTCAGAAATTGAAGTTTTTTTTTCTGCAAAAAATACTTTCAAAGTTAGGAAAAAGTGCTTTTATTAACTGTCACATGACTTACTTTTAAACAGAAGTGTTGTTTTTTTTACTTTTGCAGTAAAACATTGTTTAATCTAAAACTACTTTTTCCAAGGTAAATTGTTTTATTTTACTTTTGGCAGCTGGGATAAGTGTTTAAATGCTGTTTACTGTGTTTTTCATGGAAAAAAGTTACTTTGTTTACTACTTTCCTGTTTTTATCAACTGTTGCTGCCTGGCTTCCCTGGGAATCTGGCATCTTGTTTGACTTAACCGTGGTAGCTCTTTCTTTAGCCACAAAAAGAAGAAAATTACTAAACAGCATTTGCCACAACATCAGGTGCTTAAGTGACTCTACTGTTGCCATTTCTGGTTCCTCAAACAACTCATTTTCCTTGGCTTCTCCTGATATAGTCTCTGTAGCTACCATAGATTGGGAGTTAGATGTGTCCTTTGCTAATGTTTGAGTGTGTTTTGCAGGTGAAGAAAAGCCACCCTTGTCAGTTCCGTGAGAAGGAGCAGGGAATATATTGTTGCCTAACCAGAGTGCTAGGCCGATCCCCAGAAAGCTTTTTTTCTTCTGGTAAAAGGGGGTCTGCTTCAGAAATTCCTGAGAAAAAACTTAGACGTATCATCCACTGTTTAAGACACTTTGGACAGGAGTGATTCATTGGACTTGGCTTAGAGTTTAGTTCATGCTGTTGAGCCTTCCATTTTAAATGTTAGTGGTAAAAGTTAAAAAAGAAAGGATTTTTCATTTTCTGAAGAGGTTCTTGAATTTGAAGCACAAAATGATCATGAAGGGAGAGACTGAAATTACTCTGTTTGGGTTTTGATTCAGATTCTATGGAGGATGTCACCTGCCAGTCCCTTTTGAAGGGTTCTCTTTTTCTGAAACTATTTTCTAGAATAAATCTGTTTCAGTGGGAACATAGTGACATTCAACAATCCCTAATGAAATATGATCTTTTGCAACTGAATTTCCTGAGCCTACTGTACCTTCTCTTGTACTTTCAGCTTTGGAGGAGGTTTGTCATAGCCTGTAACTTGCCTGACAGTCAGCCCACTGCCGTCAAGAAAGGAGATAGATTGTATAAAGTACCAATGTGTACTAATCCCAGATGAGACCCAGCGACTATTGCTCTGGTAAACTCAGTTGCTGGTAAATCATCTTGTTATTGCCAATCTTTCTTTTTCTGACAATGATGAGAAGGTTTTTGACAGATTTGGGGAAAATGTGTATTTTGCAAAACTAGTTTTTAGAATTCTCTGCTGTCAAGCACATATGTTAAAGTTTATGCTGGTCTCTTTTGAGAACATAAGGAATATTATGGCATCGGTTTCGTCTTCTGAGGAAAAGACTTCTTTGTGTAATTTAATTGTTTGTTTCTCTCTCAAGTGGTTACCCACTGTTTAAAATTCCTTTTGATTCTGCTGATGCTACTTTTTGGCCTGCTGTCACTGGAACTGTAATGAGGAGGTTTGGTTGGTTGTGATCGCAAAACCTTCCAGATGATGATAAAGCTGAAATTTTAAATTCTCCCTTAGATGGAGAGTTAGTTTTCGGCCCATCTGCTTCAGATTTCCTTAGAGCGTGTTGTGAGAGAACTAAGCCAATTCAAAGAATTTTCCAGATTTTCATCCTTCCTTTTCTAAGGTTATCAAGTTGTTTAATGCTACCACTGCAACCTGTTTTACAAAGTAAAATAAACGCAGCAAACTGCTAGTTAAGCAAATATTTAAAAAGGCAGCGAAAAAGTAGTCCCAAAACGAAAGGTGGAGCCCCCCAGAACAAAGGACAGTTTAATAAGTTGAATGATTATCTACTAGACTCCCCTCCCCCTCACATCCTGGTAAACCCTTAATCTTTCCAGAAGTCTGAACCTCCATTTCTCTCGTTGACAAACAGATTGCTTCAAAAGATGTTTTTTTTTTTTTAAGTAATCCACCAGGGTTATAGATGACAGTGGTAATCTCTCTCTCCTTTTCTTGAGATTCCCTCTCATCCACTAGACAAAACTCCTCTTTTTTCCTTTCTGTCCTATAGTACCTGTTGTCTCAGGGGTGATAGAGGAGGTCCCTATTCCTCAACTAGGATAAGAGTTCTATTTAAATATACAGTTTTTGTTTGTTTGATATCTGAAAAGCAGAAACAGTGTTTGTTGCAAACTCTGACCTGCATCTCACCTAACAACTCTGACTTGCATCTCACCTAACTACAGTTCTAACTGGTTTTGTAAGCAGAAACATACTTGGTATTTGTAAGCAGAAACATACAGTTGTTTGTTTATTTGGTATTTGAAAAGCAGAAACACAGTGTTTGTTACACATTCCAACCAGCATCTTACCCAACTACGGTGCCTCTTTAACCTGTTAGACTTGGTACATTGTTAAATTTGTCTATTATGATCTGCCTAGACACTGTTTCCTATTCTTTGTGATTTTTTTTTACTCTTTCATGGACATTTATGTATGCACCTACTAACGGTACCATTTCTTGTACCCACTCTCTGTCTTCTGATAAACTTTCCATCACTCTCTGACTGATATCGTATACTCTCTCCCAGTTTGTCTCCATTTTGCTAGAACTATACTATTCACTTTCTGCTCACACTCTGTTTATTTTTTGTCTTTTCACTTTGTTCGGGCCATCCACAAGCCTCGGGATTGCGCCCCCCCAACTTTGGTTCTGAAGCAAAATTTCAGCAAAAGCTCAAATCAGCCTTGGGAAATCTTAACTTTTATACACAAGCCTTCCTTTACAATTAATCATTAGGTGAATGTCATTGAATTGTTTTTAACAATTTTCTCTTACTTTGTGACTATTGTTGTGAGGTGAGCACAGCTGCATTGAGCTCCATTAATCTTCCAACTTGGAGAGGTTTAATCAAGTTGGCCACTAGGTAGCAACATACTTTACAAATTGTATAAGATACTTATTCCCTCTGTATGCAAAACAGATGAGCTCCAGAGTCTAAGATTAAAACTATTCTAAAACAAAACTTTAGTTCTGTCCCAATTCCCTTAGCTCTACTCATCCTTAAAGAGCTTGCTAGCAACCTTTGTTTTCTGTAAGCTTAAATTCTCTAGCGTAGTGTATTGTCTAACTTAGATTTCCTGGCTCCTGATTGTTTTTTTCCTTTTCTTTTTGGACTTCCTCCTGCTGGGGCTTGCTCTGCCCGCTCTGTTCACCCTTCAGGCTCACTCCGCTCCCCTACTCTGCCCCCGTATCCCACCTGCCCCCAGTGCTTCAACTCTACTGCACTAGGCTAACACTCCCTCACTCTATCCATCCAATTAGACGCACTTCCTGTTATCCTGTTTCCTCCTCCTAGACTTATAACATGCTCGTGCTTCACCTATCACTTCTTACTACACTTGTATTACTATCTCATCTCACTACTTATAACCACAACACATTCCAGACACCCACTTGTCATCATACCACAAGCCCACCTTACCATACTAGTCCATGTACACATCTCACCATCTGTCCTACACTCGTCAGTATTACTAGCCTCCAATATTTTCCACTTAAAATAACACCTATAGAGAGTCACTATAACCCTTAGTTATGTAACAATGAGCTTATCAAACAATTGAAACTACTTATCAGAATTACCTCTAGGCTACTGCTTAGTGATGACATCCACCCCAACCTTGGACCGCTCTCAGATAACACCAACCCTCCTATTCACTCTAGTCTCAACACCCCATACGCATCCAATCCTAAACAGAAAAAAGTCAGACCCTTTGCTAATGAACATTAATATTAAAAGTATAGGCAACAAATTAGACATCCTCCATGCTACTCTAGCCATACTCCCGAGACATAGTTTTAGCCATGTTTCAGTGATTATTACTAAGTACAAAAGATACTGAAATACTACCCCTAGGTTACTCCATTCTACGGGTGGATAGACTCCACAAAAGAGGAGGTGGAGTCACTATCCTCTTTAAAGACCATCCCACTTTAACTTTCCTTGATTGCAAAACACCACAACTTGACAGTGCAGAAATCATCTATACCACACTAACTATAAATTCAAGAAAAACAATTAATATAATTGGCTGCTATATCCCACCTGGAAATAATGCCCCAGTTATAGAATATCTATTGCATTTAGTCAGGAGACTTTCATACTGGGTGATTTTAATTTAGGCTGGTTTGCATAAAATCTAGGCTGGTTTGCATGTGATACAGATCACCCCATCCATTACATAAACTTGGATGGTTTTACACAAACTATTCAAGAACCTACCCGAATAGATAAAACTAGTAAAAAACAATCAACCTTGGATTGGATATTACTAAATAACTCCTCTCACTCATTCCAGTCAGGTTACCTTCCTGATGGTCTGAGCGACCACATACCCACATTTCTTATACGACAACACACATTCCCACCAAAACCTATGTTTAAAGTTTTGTTTTTTTCTGAGTTGTTTAATCTTGTCAACTTCCTAGCTGACCTACAAAGGTGCAATTGGACTCCACTCAGGTACCTTGACCTAGATGACGCAGTGAACCACTTTAGTAAATCCTTTTTAGATATATTAAATGCACATGGCCCTGTTAGATCCATCAGAGTAAGATCAAACTATGCCCCCTGGCTAAGCAAAGACACTAGGGCCCTTCTGAAACCTAGAGATCAGGCACACTGATGTCCCGCTCACCAGGCTGAACAAGGAGAAGGTCATGGTGAGCTGCCTGTCTGGTGCTAGGATCCGCCACATAACACAAGCACTCAGGTCACTCCAAGGCATGTACAAATATGACTCAGTCATTGTCCATGCTGGTGTGAATGACCTGAGATGTACCTCCCTGGACTACATGAAAAGAGACATAGAGGAGCTCACTGAGCATGTAGCCAAGGCCGGTATGACCCTGACCTTGAGTAGCATCTTACCCTCACCAAGAATGATGCCACAATATGAAGACAAGATGATTAATTTCAACAATTGGCTTAAGTATTGGTGTCATTCAAAGGGGATCCAATGCCTGTCAGCCCAGGATGACATGCTCGATAAGCCACGATGCTTCGCTAGGGATGGCTTGCACCTGTCACCCCTGGGCTTTCGGATATTGGCAAAGGCTCTTGCTACCCCCATAGTGCCTTTTTAGGCAAGGCTCAAAAGACAAACCCACCTCCATAGGTATCACAAGGGATAAGAAACTAAGAGTAATGCCACTCAACGCCAGAAGTCTAAACCTCAAGATGCACGCACTCGAAACTCTCCTTAGCATGGAGAACATTGATATCTGTGCAGTAACAGAAACCTGGTTCAAGGCTCCCGAGAGCACCCCAGCACTACCAGGTTATACCTCATACCCCAAAACTTGGACTGAACCACAAAAGGAGGGGGAGTATCAATATTCGTCAAAGATGCCCACACCTCCAGGTTGGTGGCACAGCACGAAGCATCAGAGACTGTCCATGTGCAACTAACAGTGGGTAAAACTGCCTTCCAGTTTATAGCCTGCTACAGACCACCCTCCTAAACCCAGGAACCCCACTCTGCCTACCTGAGAACACTGGAAAATATGAAGGTCTCTCCAAACACCATTATATTGGGCGACTTCAACTACCCAAACATAGACTGGGAGCATTACTCTAGCTCCAACACCCTAGCCCAAAGGTTCCTAGAATTTATAAACTCATATGCTATGTAACAACTTGTTACCACTCCCACAAGAGGGGAAAACATACTGGACCTGATCATCACCAACATGGGGACTCTATGCTCCAGACCAGAAGTGCATCCCTCACTGGTAAGATCAGACCATAAACTAATCTCACTGGATATTCACATCCCGACCCCACCCCCTGCCCAGAAAACCACAGTGAAAAACTTCTCTAAAACAAATTTCACACTCCTCAAAACCAAGGTGGAATCCTTCAAAGCCCCCGGGCCTGTGGAAAATACGGCCCAGACTGCAGAATCCTTTATAAACGCATTCTATGAACACCTTCAGGAATGCATGGATCATGCAATCCCAAATAAAACCAAGACCCAATCCTCCAAAGGCAGACGTCCTGTCTGGTGGACCCTAGCCATAAACAAACTATACAACAGAAGGAGGAAGCTACTACATGATAGAGCAAAATCCCAAAAAGGGAAGGCATCTCTGATCAGTATTAGCAAAAAACTACGGGTACTCATAAAATCGTCTAAGGCCAGCTTCGAGAGAAAAATTGCACAGGACACTAAGGATAATCACAAGGCTTTCTTTAGTTATGTTAGGAACCTGGGTGGGAATTCCCAGATATGCCCAGAATTAGTCCAAAATGACAAAAAATACACCGAACCCACAGACATTGCCAACATCCTAGCTGACAGGTTCAGCTCAAACCCCCCCCCCCACCAAAAGGGCAAATATCTATCCCAGCAGTGTGCTGTCCCCCTGACATCTCAGATGGTCAGGTAAGAGCCGCCCTCTCCAAAGTAAAAAACACAGCATCAATGGGACCAGACTGTGTCCCAGGCTGTGTCCTACATGAACTCCAAGAAGAGCTAAACCCAAACATAAAACTACTGTTCAGTCTCAGCCTTACTACAGGATATGTACCCAAAGAATGGCGTACAGCAACAGTGGTCCCTCTCCACAAAGGTGGTGCCTCAAAGGATCCTGGAAACTATCGCCCCATAAGCCTGACTAGCTTGGTCTGCAAAGCTATGGAAAGGATCATCATGGACCTCATAAATAAAGATATTGGGGACCTACAGACACTGGATCCTACCCAGTTCGGCTTTGTTAAGGGCAGATCCTGCCTCTTAAACCTGGTCGATTTCTTTGAAAGAGTCACCAAGGCCATAGACGAGGGGAAGGTGGTCCACACAGCCTACCTGGACCTTGCAAAAGCCTTCGATACAGTACCCCACTCGGGCATTATAGATAAGCTCACCAGCTTAAGTACAAACCCCTATGTCACTAGATGGGTTGCAAACTGGCTCAAGGACAGAACCCACATGGTTAGAATTGCTGGAGCCATGTCAGACTCCAAACCAGTTACAAGTGGCGTCCCACAAGGCTCAGTCCTGGGACCTCTCTTGTTCGGTATATATTTCGCGGAGGTACAAGCCAACACGGAAGGACTGTGGCTGACCAAGTTCGCAGATGACTGCAAACTGGGTGCCATAATCGACTCTCCAGCCGACACAAGCATCCTCCAAAAGGGCCTCATAGAAACAGACAACTGGTGCCAGAACCATGGCCTTAAGCCAAATGCCAAAAAGTGTATAGTCATCCCCTTTGACAAAAACAAAGTGCCCACAAATTACCACATAAGTGGTAATCCATTAAGTACAGAAGAAGTAATTAGGGACCTGGGGACCCAAGTTGATAACAATCTCTCATTTGACAACCACGTAGCCAAAGTGGTTAGAAAAACATTTTATATAGCCCAGCTAATCATGAAGGGATTCACATCTAGGTCAGGGGAGGTCATCGTGCCTCTTTACTCATCCCTCATCAGGCCCATAATTGAGTACAATGCCCCTTTTGGGATGTACCTTACCAGACACCTGCAGCAACTGGAAAGACCCCAAAAGTACCTCACCAAGAGGATCAAAGGGCTCAAACAGATGCCATATGCTGCCCGGTTAAAGAAACTCCAGCTCTACTCAGTGGCATACCGCCTGCTCAGAGACTATCTGTGCCTGACGTATAAAGCCATGTCCAACCCAGAATTAATGGACATGCTGCACCTCAGAAAATCCAAATCCCATTGAGCTACGCGCTCGAGAGACTTGAACCTCAGCACTGAAATAAATAAGACATGCTGGAGGGACAGTTTCATAACCCAGAGGCTCCCTTCACTCTGGAATAAAATCCCTGTCCAGGTTAGGCAGAGTCCCTCATTGACTCTCCAAGAGGAATCTTGATGAGTGGATGGGATCAAGAGTGGATGAGAGATCGTAGGTTTACCCCGGGTATCACTTCGGTGTCACTGTTAGACAGAGGCACAGTATACTAACCTCGAAAAAGGGCATAGCAAAATTAATTTAAAATGGGTGGCGAAAGCCAAACATACTCTGGCTAGGCTTATAAATGCCCTAGGGCAGATAGCCTAGTATGAACCTATGAACCTATAAGATAAAGTCTGGGAACTATGGCGTAAGGCTAACACAGTAGTTTCTAAACAACACGGTCAGGAACTTAGAAATAAGGCAATAACCAAGTAAAATACGATAAAATAAACTTCTATCATAACGTTAAAACCACATATCCAAAAAAAAAACTCAAAACTCTGGCCAGCTGTAAACTCGATCCTTCACCCAAGAAAATCTACTTCAACCCCAAACATCCACAACAATTCCGATAGCATAGTTACCATTTTTAACAAACATTTTACTGAATTGATAATTGCCCTTTCCAAGCAGCAAACCCCTGCTCCTGATACCAAACCAGCCAAGTCTACAACCAGTAATGCCTCATTTTCTTTCTCCCCAGTTCCTACAGCCACTATAAAAAAAAAAAAAAACTACTCCAGAAACTAAAACCTACTACACTTGCTGTGTAGATAACTTACCCAGTGAATATCTCAAAATTGCATCTGAATCTTTAGCCTTCCCAGTATCAGTCCTTATAAACAGATCAATTCTCAAAAACAGGGTCCCTCAATGTGGAAAATTTTGCCATGTAATCCCACTTCAAAAAGGGGGGGGACCTCCACAGAACTGAAACTATCGGCCAATTGCTATTCTTTCACCTTTTCTAAGTTACTTGAAAGGAGTATTTCATCTCCAGGTCATGAAATTCTTACTAACAAATAACCTTCTCTCAAACACTCATCATGGGTTTCGCCCATCACGTAGGACTACTACAGCTCTCTTATCCTTCACTAATACCGTAAACCATCACAGGAATAACAACAATGTTGTATCTGCCATCTTTCTAGGCCTATCAAAAGCTTTTGATATGATCTCCCGTTCCAAATTAATGAATGTACTAACTGAACTATCCTTCTCACCATTTGCCACAGCATGTATTCATAACTATTTATCTGGCCGTCAGCAATCTGTTCTATGGCAGGGTTACCTATCTCCACGCCTTTCTTTATACATTAATGTCCCCCAAGGATCTATCTTTGGCCCTCACCTTTTCTCCCTGTTTACCAATAATCTATACACAGCTACTCCACATAGTTCTGTAATACAGTATGCAGATGATTCAACGCTTATCTGTGCTGCCACTTCTCTATCGGCACTTCATTCTCAAACACAAGAATTGTTCACTTCTGTTGAAATATGGTTAAACAATGCCCATCTAATCCTGAACACAAACAAAACTAAATTATTACTCTTCCAACCTAACAAGCCATCTGTCTCATGCTCACCATTTAACATAATAGCCAAAGACAATATTGCCATCTCCCCAACAACCCATACAAAGCTTTTTGGAGTGGAAATAGACGATAACCTAAAATTTGGCTTGCATGTCTCCCTAACTATAAAAAAAGTCCGTAAGGAACCTAGAATTCCATATAGGCATTAAAGGTTCCTGAACACAATGGCCAGAATTACATTAGCACAAACCCATCTGCTCTCCACTCTGCTATATGCCTCTCCAATTTTAACTAATGTAAGGAAAACTGACTTATCTAAGCTAGAAGCATGTTATAATAAAATTGCTAAGTTTGCATATGACTGCCCATATAGAGCACATCATTGTACATCTTTAAGGATACTAGACTGGCTTGAGCTTCCCAGCATTATTCTTTACAACCAACTCTCTCTAACTCACAAAATTGTAACGCAACCAACCTTAACCCATGTACTACAAAGTCTCATCCTTCCTTACAGTTCCAGCAGACCACTTCACTCGAACAATAAGAACTTACTCACCATCTCCAAGGCCAACAGTACTCCAGGAGAATCTTTATTTTCCAACTATATATCTTGTATATGGAACTCCCTTCCTAAATCCATTCTCTCAATCCCATCTGCTAACCACTTTACGCCATCACTTAAAGCATATCTAAAAAAATAAGTGGCTATGTTCTTGTACTAACCCCCTCATGAATGCTCTGATACTTCACAGTATACCCCAACCCTATCCAACGTCATCCCCGGTGTTTAATCCTTTATTCCTACCGACCTGTCTTAACCTTATATATTGACATACATCCTACTTTACAAATTGTGCAAGCTATGTCCAAAGCCTAGGTTTTGTTGTCAAGATGTAACAAATTTGTATTTTCTTATCTATACTACATTTTGTTTACTTTATACTTTATTGATTATTGTAATGTGTGCATTAAAATTTACTGTTACTCATGGAGCTTTTCTGCCCTGGGCCTACGCTGAAAAAGGATCTGTGTCCAGTCGGACTTTCTTGTTAAACAAATGTTAAATAAATACAAAAATAAGGAAATTCAGGAATGTTTCTGTTGCCAAATAAACAAAGTCATTAAGACTAGTTTTGGATCCTTCATCTCTAAACCTGTTTTTGCTCCAAGTTCAAAACATTATCCCTTTACAACTTGCTACCTCTCATCCCCCATTTGAGTTTTCTGATGACATTAGATTTAAAAGATGCACATTGTCACATTTCTGTAGATCCAGAGTTCAGATGTTTCTTAGTTTTCTGTGTCTAGACCACATTTTCAGTCCTCTGAATTACCCTTTGGCCTAACCACTGCTCCAGGGGTATTCACAAAGTATCTGAATGCTGTGGTAGCCTATTGTAGACTGAAAAGTACTCACTTTTTCATTATTTAGGTGATGTTCGTATTTTTGCAGTTTTTTTTTAAAGTGTCAGAAATCATTCACCTGGGTGAAGAATCTCCTACACTAACTGGGGTTCCAGGAGAACATAAAGTCTTGTTTGATTCGTTTTCCCTGGATTGTTTTCCTGGGGTGTCTTGGATACCTCATTAAAGAGCTTGTACCACAAGAAAAAGTAGATCTGAATCTAGATCAGTTTGAGTTTTTCCTGTTTGACTACGGTCTCTGCCGTGGAATATCTCGTGATATTGGGTCTCATGGCTTCCATGATTCCTCCAGCAAAACTACACATGAGAAACATCCAGTGGTAACTGAAATCTGTAAGGTCCCAACGTCAACATCCCCTGACATTCTAGATTCCAGTTTTAGGGTTTGTGAAAAGGGTGATTTTGTGGTGGAGAGACCAAAACTATCAAAATCCAGATCTCCTGTTTCCCCTTCCATCCCCAGTAGAGTCCGTCACAACTGAAGCCTCAGATGTTACTTGGGGAGCCGTGTCTATGAGAATAAAAGTGCAAGGTCAAACAGAAAAGATTGACCAAAACACATAAATGTAAAAGAGATGTTGGCAGTTATAAATTCTGTCAATGCTTTATATTATATGTGGTTCCCAGGACCATTGCAAGGATTTATAATCAGTGCCACAGTGATGTGGTACATAAACAGTGTGGGACCAGGTCTTACCCTCTTTGTAGAGTTGGTGCCAAGACAAGAACCAGCATCCTTTCAGTGCTAGTGTAACCCGATTCTGCATTATTTGTGTGAATTACTATCCACTGGCCTGTCTTACTCCTCCATCAGAGTTGATTTGTCAGCCATTTGTGTGTGTCTGCCCATGGAGCCCTCTCTTTCAGTACAGTCTCATGTGAAAATGTTTTTGAAAGGGGTATTACAAACAAGGCTTCCTAGATAACAACTGACTTCTCCTTGGGACGTTTTAATTTTGTGTTTGCAAAAACTAACTCTTGCACTTGCAGGATGATTTGAGGTTCTTGACATGGAAAACAGTGTTACTGATTGCTCTAACCTCTGGAAGAGGAGTATCTGAGATGCGAGCTCTTGCGCTGGTTCAGCCTTCTCTCATTTTCCACAAAGATAAGGTTTTCTTGATGACTAATCCTTCATTTATGCCTAATGTGGTATCCAGGTTCACTTTAAGCCAAGCTATTTTCTTACTTTCCAGAACCTTTAAGCAAGTGAGAAAAGATTCTCCATTTCTTGGATGTCCACAGACAACGCTGGTACTATCTTGACAGGACAAAAATTCATTTCTTGTGAAGTTAAGAAAAAGTAACAACCCATGTCAAATCAGGCTATTTGCAAATGGTTGTCTCGTGATATTACCTTTTGTTCTACTTCCCACAACAAAGCAAATTCCACGCAAGGACAAGGTTCTTTTTACCAGGGCCTTTGCTTCATCTGTGGCTTTTTGGAAATTCTAGAAGCAGCAGTTTGGTACTGTGTGCATACTTTTACAAAGCAAAATATAGTAGATGCCTTCTCCAGTTTTAGGACAGGCTTTGCTAGGACCATTCTCAAGGGGCAGCTGGACCCTAATCCTTCCTTCCTCCCAGTCAGTCTAAGCTATGGTAGTCTCTCTATATAGCTAAGGTTACTGAAGCTGGAAGTGATCTTAATGAAGAACATAGTACAGTTGTGTAGGTAAATTTACCTTAGCAGGAGGTGTTTGAATGATCACTGCTGCAGTACCCACTCTCTGTCCTCCTTTTTGTATGCTTTTGTTGCCAGGGTGAGCATAGCTTTATATATTTAATTTTCTTAGCATTATCCTTTTCATGGCTGGGCACCCAAACCTCTCTTTTTTTTTTTTTTTTTTTTTTATTTTTTTTTTTTAGTCTGCTTGGCTCAAGCTAATGGTTTGGATCCATGGAAGGTGTGATGAAGCTTTGGAAGCTGACTGGCTGTTGTATCCTTATCAGGATATAACCCATATAGCTAATGTAACTGTAGCAGTGGTCATTCGAATGCCCACTGTTATGGTAAGTTTACTTACACATGCGTACTCTTTCCTCTAGCCTAATGTTTTCTTAACTAGACTACACATTTAGAAAATTTAGTGGTATTTCAGGAATTGGGTGATTCTTCTGCTTTTCTCTATCAGGAAAGAGTTATCTTAGTGGGCCCAGCAAGTGGAGTGGCACCAAGAAGTGCCTGTGGTGGTCCCACAAGAAATGCAAACCTTACTATGGATGCTTTGGCCTTTGCCTTGGAGGGCAGAGGGACACACATTTAGTGCAGCTAAAAGGCCAGTGAAACTGAAATAAGTCACAGTTGCACAAGCATTTTAACATTAAGGAAGTGATTGCCTTTATGTGTCCTAAGAGTGTTCATGTCAGTTTTGGTCCCCAGTTAACCAGTGGTTTGTTACATACAGCATCTTGGTAATGTAGTAGCTAAACAAAGCAAGGAACACTCACTCTTATTCAACGCTGTAGATTGGCAAAGAATGTGTGTGGGAACTGTCTTCCTTGCTGGGACTGCATTTAAAAGACTTGTTATATCACCGCATCATAGAATACAGTGGAGACAGGTTAAGTGGGACCATGCTGAAAAGGCATGAATGGAAACTGGATCCTAAAGTTTTTTTTTCACTAATTCAGAAATGGGGTCTCTTACTGATACCTTTCTGTATCAGACAAAAATTTTCAGTTGCAGATGTTTTGTTACAAATTTCCATACAAGAGGGTATGGGAGGTGAATGCCTTTGATACTTTTTGAGATAGAAGCCTGCTTGTATGCCTTCTCCCCTATTACTCCAATTTCTATAATGCTGGGAAACGTGCAAATGGGCAAAGCAAAGGTCTTTCCTGGTAGCTCGTCTGTGGACATGAAAGCAGTGGTTCTTTTACTTTATGCAGTTGACAATGGCTCTTTTCTGCTCCCTGAGCAGTTAACTCTCCTAATTTAGAACAGAAGAGCTGTAAGCATACATCTAAAGAACCTCAGACTGCTGTCCTTGGTTCTGTCAGCCTAATGCCTTTTAGAGACCAGTTATGAAAAAAACTGCTATTTGTTATATAACGAGCCAGAAAACCTAGTACACAGCGGTCTTAATCATCATAATGGAGATTCTCTTGGTGGAGCACTTCAGGGAGGTAATCCTCACAAGAATGTAGGTAGTATCCGGGGAAAATCTTTCCTCGAGTCCTTTTGCATGTTTCCTATAATATACACCTTTCAACCATTGTTGCTTGTCTTCCTCTGGATCCTTTCTTTTCATTTCACTGTGTAGATATGCTGATGTTTAACATGTGGATCACTTTTGAAATCTTCTTACACCTGGGGCTTCTATAGTAGAAGGCCTTGATGTCTGGCCTTGACTATTAGAGCTGTCCATCTTTGTTCCTCCTGGTTGGATAGATGACAGCTTCCTTGGGACGTCAGCGTGTTTCCCATATAAATATTTGTGTCCATGCCATCCCAGTTCTTTCTTGCCAAGGTTCATGCTTGCATTACATGGAGAATGTGTAGTTCTGTGGTTCAGCCCAGGCAGTCAGCATGTGCGTTTAAGCACCCTGTTTGAGGGTCTTTGTTTCCTAATATTACTGATATTGTTAGCATTGCATTAGGTAATGAATGATCAGACATTACAGTGTGTCCACTTCGGATAAAATAACTAAGTGCATGTACAGCACAAAAGTAGCACACAAGGGCTTTCACACACACTGCTTTCTGTTTGGGCCCAGACAATGGTGTTGCCTTCAGTAGTGCCTGAGCTGGGCTTAGTAAACAGACCCTTTGACAAAAGGAGCTAATGCTTCAAAGCTTGGGGTCTTGTCCTATGCTACACTGTTATCTGCCTGTAAGCAGTCATTAGTTTCAGACATAATTCTCCCTAAGAAAAGATGTTTGTGGAGAAGTGTCCCAAGGAGAAGGAAAGCCCCAGAGGGCTTACTAGGCTCAAAGCACTGGCCCTTGGGAGATGCTTGTGCCCTCCTGGCTCTTATGCCGGCCTTATCTGAGGCTTGTGATGAAACCCCTGTGGAAGATTCCATGCCGTTAAATCCTAGCAAATCAGCTGGGGTTTAACTAAATCTTCCATAATGTAGGTTGGTCCAGAAATCTTCATGCAGGCATCTGGGTCTGATGCCTGTAGTGTAAGGGAAAGGATGGGAGTAGCCTCTGTGTTGGTGCAAACAGTCATCCATGGAATGAAGATAGAGGTTCAGGATTTTTGTTGCCTGACCAAGACCTCAGAGGTGGAAACACCAAGTTCAAGTATTCATGTCTGCAAATCTTTGACACCTAATCCCCCTGCCTGTCTTTAACCTGGCTTTAGATGAGTCCAGTCACCGGTCCCCTATAGGTTTCTGCTCAAGACTAGTCGTACTGGTGCAGGTCTGTTATATCCTTCATACAAAGACTTCAGCCAAAATTGAACCAGCTGGTGGTGCTAGGCAACTCCTCCCCCCCCCAAAAAAGAGGGAATCTTCTCCTTATTTGGAGTCAGTTATCCATGTCAGAGGAGAAGATCTGCCCTGCACCTCCCAGACGTTTTCCCTCTTTGGGTTTTTGATACAAGCATGGAAGACGCCAGTTCTTTTGTTCTTCCCCAGATTGACATCTTAGGATATTTTATCTGCTTCTTATGGAAGGTCAGTGAAGTATCAAACACCCAGAGTTTGTGTCAATTTATCAAAATGGAAAAAAAATCAAAACACAATAGATCAGTGTTAGCTTCTTGAAAAAAAAACAGCTGAACAAAATCCATAGAAAATAATTGCACAAGATGACAAAAGGAAGAAGTTTTCATTTTGCATTCTGTGAACCAAAACCATACCACAGCCCCCAAGATACAGAAAATCTTCCTGGGTGTAAGGAAAAGTGCAGCAGTGATCCATATAATGAAAATACTGCAACTGCCTTGGGAACTTACAGTAATGCTAGATGTTTGAATACGATTGATGTTTCATTCGGTTTCCCTTTCCTTTCCCCCCTTGCCCTTTCCTTTCTGTTGAGCATCTAAGAGCTGGGAAGGGTTTTCCTGTCATATCCTTCTGCAGTCCACTTTACCCAGATAGGAAGCCTGTAGTGTCTTCACTTTGAGAAACTCTGGATTCTCACATGGTCTTACACCCACACAGCCCTTGTATGCAGGAGGAGTGACCTGGTTTAGCCTCCCTTAACCATGTAGTACTTTAGGTCCTGGGCCTAGTGCAGGTGCCAGCTGATTTCCCCATGGATAAGAAGGGATCAACAATGATATAAATGATGTTGGCTTTATGCAGGGAATGTGTTGATGTCTTGCAGAGATTGGCTTCCATCTGCCTGAGAGGAGGAAGGATGCACAACTCTGATAATTGAGTGATAAATGGGGCCTTATGCAGTAACAGTTCCAGTTGTAAGCAAGACAGCAACAGTGATCTTATTTGAAAATCTGTTATCACAAGGTCTTAATGCAACTGTACATTTTTTAAAGGGGTGTAGCACCTGAAACTCCTCTAGAAAGCTAGAACCTCCTCCATAGGGTCTTCAATTGTGATTAAAAAGCTAGTCTTGAGTCTTTTTGAGACCTGCTGCTCTGTGATGTTCAAATTTTGTGTCCTGGAAAGCTTCACTTGTGGTGGATGAGACACTCGCTAGAACAAATGTCTGAGCTCTGTGTAACTGTGTTAAGAGCCTATACAGCCTTTCTTAAGGACAGGCAGAGTTTTAAAACCAACCCTTTTTTAATGCCAAAATTTGTTTGAGTACTCAACCATATTTTCCATCTTCCTGCTTCCTTCCCTGCTCAAATTAATGGGAGAAAAGAGTTTGCATTTGTTGGGTATATAAAGGCAGTTTGGGTACTGCATTACTCGAATCAAACTGGTCAGAGAAACGGACCAGCTGTCTTCATTAATGCCTTCGAAAGAAGGCAGACTGATTTTTTTTCAAAAAACCTTGTCCAACTGCTGCTTAGCTGTACTTGTAAACTGTGATATACATAGGAAAGAACAATAAGCACTATGTCAGTACAGGAAAAAAACAAAACAAAACAGGAGATGAATAAATTCTTACCTCCAGTATTTACCTCTGACCTTAAGTACAGCATTAGTTATATGTTATCTAAGGAGAGGGGCACTTTCTACCAAGACTGCAGCCACCATAGCATATTTCTTCAAAAATGTGTAAGCCCAAAGCATTTATGAGGTTGGAGCTTGTAGTTATTTCCACTCTTTTTCCAAAAACTACGAGCTGTGAATATGGAGCCTTGGAGGTAGGGCAGGGTCTGATACTGCATTGTTACAGGGCATGCTTTTAGCAGGCTCCCCCCCAAGGAATCTTCTTAGTATTAGTACTCTTCCCATGGATAAAGATTCGCACTGCAGCAGTGATCCATATAGTGAACATTGTACATTTATTGCAGCACAGCAACAAGGATCATTACTGCAGTATTGTCTCTGTCCTTCCTGCTGCCTTGTATTCTACTGTTCTATTCTGCATCATGTTGTATGGCTCTGGCTTGGGAAAGAAAGTCATATAGTCCAGATATAATCTATTTATTTATTTGATATTAAATGCACGTGTGTATGGTTGTATGTGTATGTCTTTGGGACCTTGTCAGTACAGCCAGCATACAAAGTCTGGAACATGTCATGTCTGCAATGAATGAGGTTTGGCTTTATTGGCCTAACTGTACCCATAAATATTAAAGTAAAAAGTCATGGACATTCAGAAGCCATGTAGCTGAAACACTGGTATGTTCTTAAGGAGCCATTTTCATATATTCCATGGGCCACCACTACTGGTACTTTAAGGTATAACACAGTGATGATTCTAGCTTGGCTGAGTCTTGCTTGGAGTTTTTATTGAATGGCTTATCTGGGTAACCTTTTTACCCTTTGCATATGTATGCACTCCTTTGTGTGTGTGTGTGTGTGTGTGTGTGTGTGTGTGTGTGTGTGTATATATATATATATATATATATATATATATATATATATATATATAAAATATGTGTATATACATGTATATCTTTAGAGAAAGGCAAAGATAGATAGTCTACACTTCACCAGCGTGTTAAGTTTTGCAGTCCATCAAATTCAGTTACACCCGTGGATGCAATTTGTCAGTGAACTGTAGATCATGCATATGGAGCAGTGTAACTGAACAAGTATGTTTAATTCACTCACCCTGCTAAGGGATAGAGTGTTATAAGTTTTTAGAAAGATTGGGAGACAGTGGGATTAGGTGATTTTGTCCTTTTCTTCCAGTATTATGTGATCTCAGAGTAGGAGTTCTTAAATTTTGTGAAGGAGTTCAAGGTACAAGGTGGCTTGTAGATACTTTGATTCATTCAACTGGATTCATGTTTCTGCACTGGTTTGAGGGTTGATGGACTGAATTGTCAGTCTTGTGCATATAGTGTGGTAGGACGGTATAGTAAGTGAGACCTGCTCCTATGAATTTGAGGCCTTATAGTGGTCCATGCAGTAAAAAAGTTCAGGACATTGATGGCTGTGGGCCCTCGTAGACTACAAATACCAAGAACCAGGGCAAGATGTTCCCCTTTCTGGTGAACACTGACTAGATACTTATGGTCAAAAAAGAACTGAAAGTCGATCTGAGCTGTTCAACCGTTTATCAGTGCATCAGATTGGTAAATGTTAATAGGAAATTTTGCTTGATGGTATATCCATAGAGTTGTGGAAGTTGGACCATAAGGGCAGATAAGTGTATGTATTTTATTTTATTTTTTATTTTATTTTATTTGCATTTGTTTAACCAGGATAGTCCATTGGGCCCGAAGAACCCGTTTTCAATGGAGTCCTGGGGAGAAAAGCTCCACGTACAGATTACACAAGGATGAGGATATACATATACATTACATTTGAGTTAAACTTTGTACAATGCATGTGATTAAACACGTAGAGAGAGCTAAAAAACACAGATTATATGGGCTATGCTATATATATATGTGTGTATATATATATATATATATATATATATATATATATATATATATATATATATATATATATATATATTTTTTTTTTTGTTTTTTGTTTTTTTTGAGGAGAGTCAGTTCGTATGCTAGTAGCCAATGAGTAATGCTACCTGGGATTTGAGTGACAGAAGAGAAAAGTAGTAGTGTAAAGAGTAGGTTATGAGGGGTGAGAGCAGGAGCATGCCCATGTGGAGGTTAGATGGGAGTGGAGTGATTTTTTAAAGGATGGGAGGCTTGTAATGGTACGGATGGAGGGAGGAAGGGAGTTCCATAAGCATGCTAGTGAGAAGGACAGGAGGTTTTGTCCAGGAGGGTGGAGGGGTCTGTGAATTTCTATGAGGTTTTGATTGTTTGATCTTAGATGTTGTTGAGTGTGGTGCATTTTAAAGGTAGAAGAGAGTGCGGGGCAGAGGGATGGCTGGAAAATCAGTTTGTGAGCATATGTGAGTTGGGTGTGGGAGAGGTAGTTGGGTAGTTCTAACCAGTTCAGTTTGTGGAGTGGTTCACAATGGTGGGTTGATGATTTGTTGCAAGTGGCGAATTTTGCAATTTTATTGTAACAAGAGGATAGTTTGTTTTTGAGGGAGGATTGTAGGTTAGAAAGAAGAGGTGCCCCACAGAGAAGGTTTTATTTCCTTTGTCAGACACGTCTCAGAAAGTCACATTATTTGACCACTTTTCTACTTGATATTGAATTTAAAGCCTTGCAAAGATAGTCATGAAGAGGATTTAATCTTTGGCCTTCCATTTACTGTCCCTCTATATGCCTTTCACATACGGCATTTTTTTTTTGTTTATATGTTCTCGGTCATTGTAGTTTTAAGAATGTCCCAAGCTTAAGAACACAGACCTGTTGTTCATCTCATTAACCCTGGGAAGAAAAGGTGTCTGGCCAAATCAAACCTTATGAAAATTGTTTGCAAGCTCATTAGTTTTTACCACTGGAAAGGCAGCCATTGTTTACCATTAAAAGTTGTGCTATTAGGGAGATGGCAATGTCTCACACATTATTCAAAAATGTTTCAATTACAGGCAGTTCATTACAGCTGTATGACCATCACTACTTGCTTTCTCTAAAGACTGCAGTCAGGATTTTCATTTCAGTGGTAGGGTGTCATTTATCATGGTGTTCATCAGGGCATTTTTTTCTTAAGCCATTTCTTAAGTTTATTTGTTTGGTAGGGTCCAAAGTAGCTAATCATTATCCCCAACATAAGACACCAACATATTTGCCAAATGTAGGTAAGTACTCACCCTGATTTTCATCAGAGCCCTCTATAGTGGGTTACTTCTTTCTCCCTGCCCTCATTTTGGACAGTCTATTATTTTCTAGTGGAACTGAACCAGAGGGCATCTTCTGTCAAGCATGGAACTTGTAGACCCCCTACTGGAGAACACCCATTGCAAACGTCTGTCTCAAAGAGATGTTGATATGATATGATGAGTATTGATGTGTCTGTAGGTTTTAGCTGTTTGCGTGTTAGATTTTCTTTATTGATTTTTTTTTTTAACTTGGATTTTGATTTTAGGGAACGTAAAGCTTCATGTTTGGAAGATATTTGATTAGTTGATGATAAGCTAGCTTATGCTTTTGTTCGGTCACAAGAGACTCCTAGTCATCTATAATGAGTTGATCCCAATGTATGAGATTTTGCGTGGGTGAGTCTGAATAATCAGCATTAAACTCAGGAAGACAAAACAGAAGGGTTAGGAATGAGTGGTTAAAGTAGGAAACGGCATCATGTAGAGGAAGGGTTTTTAGAGGGGACCAGTCAGTATGTTTTAAGCATTCAGAGAAAGTTAAAAGGTTGAAAGAGGAGAGGTTAGGGGTTTGGATGTAGTAGTGGTATTTATGCATTGGAGATGGGAGACAGTCAGCGAAGGCCGGTAAGTGATCACTGAGAGGATCAGGTAATGCTGCGGCTTTGGTGATAAGGTTCGAGTGAGTTGTTGGGATCCAGTCAGTGATGGTACCCAGAGGTACCATCTTTATTTGGTCTGGTTGGAGATTGTATTAGTAGGGAGAAGTTTTACAGGTTGATTGTGTGGGATGGGGCTTCAGAGTTAATATTACTCTAGGTGATGTTGGTATCACTGAGTGTTTATAGGTTTCATTTTTTTATTTTGGAGGAGAACCAGGACAGAATGTTTTCAAGAGTTTTGATATCATCACCAGAGGGAATATAGAGGGCAGTGATTTATATGGATTTGTGGTTGTTTAGTTTTAGCAAACCTATTATAATTTCAGTGTTGGCAAAGGTTGGCATTTTATTGGAGTAGGGAGTTATGGTATAGTAGGTGGAGTAGATTATTGCTACTCCACCTCCTTTTTTGTGGGCTCTGTTGTTGCAAATGATTTGGAAACATGGTGGTAGGATTTCACTATCTTTTATATAGGTTTTCAGCCAGGTTTCAGAAACGTGGTAATGTCAGGGTGGTTATGGGAGAGCCAAGCGTGGAGGTTAGGGATTTTGTTTTTTAGGCTTTGTGCAGCAAGTGTAAGGCAAACAGACTTTGAGTTTGTGGGTTGAGAAGAGGGTTTGGTGAGATTGATATTAGAGATGGGTCTGGGATTGGGGTGGATGTCGCCGGCTAGTGAGAGAGAGAGATGTGGTGGAGTAGAAGAGTGAAGACAGTGTGTTGGGCAAGGGAAGATTGGGTTGTGTGAGAGTAGTGATTTTCTGGTACCACATTTAAGAGGGGAGTACACGGTGGGGTTGGGTTGGGAGCAGTTTTGGTTTGAAAAAATAGATTGGGTTAGGTAAAGAGTTCATATGAGATGGGTGAGTAGGACAGGAAGTGAGACTGTGATGGTAAGATGTAGGGAGTGTGTGTGAGAGTTACGACAAGGGTTGGGGAAAAAGTGTGTGATTGGTAAGAGAAGAGAGAGCGATTAGTAGGGCAAATGGGGTTATAGGGAGAGATGTCATGTAGAGCATTGTAGGAGGGGTGGATGTTTGGGGTACTGTAGATCTACAGGTGGGTGGGGTTTGGCTTAGGTGTATTGTGATTGGAGAGGTATTGGGTGGGGAGGAGTCAGGGGATGTATAAAAGTACAGGTAGTGGGGGCAGGTGGAATTTGGGGGCAAGTAGAGAAGTTGGCCCGAAGGACGAATGGAGCGGGTTACACTTTCCGGGAGTAGCAGTAGTCATTAAACAGAAAACAATCAGTGAGAAGGTTAGCAACTACAGAAACAGGGCAGCCTATCGTTTTGGTTTAAATGTTACCTTCTATCTATTAATTTGCCAGTTTTCTTTCCTAAATTTGCAAGCAAAGGTGAATATATGTTGCATTTATTAGATGTTCACAAACAATTACATTTTTACTTACACAGGACAAGTGAAGTTATAAAGATAGATCAATTATTTATGTCTTGCAGATTCTAAATTGGGCAAACCAGTTGCAAAGGTAACTTTAGCCAGATGGCTGATGAACTGCATTTCATTTATCTATAATAAGTTCTGCCTAGACTTATCAAGATCTTTAAGAGCTGGGAAGCACTGTCGGAGATGCTGGGTGGGCAGATTAGTGTGATGTGGGAGATGATTTTTTTGAGCTATGATACAGAATTGGAACTGCCTAGACATGGTAATGCCTTGCTGTCTCTTATTATGGTGGCTGACAAAAAAAGCAATTACTAGAAAACGAAAATGAAAATCTAAACCAGCTGTTGTAGAAGTACTGAATATAGTAACAGAGCTAAAACAGATCTTTAGAAAAAGGTAGGAGGAAATTACTTACGAAAAATGGGAATCGTGGGAACAGTTCATACAGGGGAGGAATGAGATTTAAAAGAAGGCAGGACTTAAATGAGCTATGTAATGTTTGACTGAAAATGATCGGCTGGATTATAAGTGATTTATAATGTTTGCAACTGGGAGTTTGTCAGTATGGTTTGTGATACAAAATGCTTGCAACTAGGATTGTGTCGGTGTGGTTTGTTTTCATCTATTTAAATGTGCGACTGCTTATGTTGTAAGTGATGGCTTAAAAAGATGATGTTCCTTGTTTAAAAAAAGTGGCTGGAATTGAATAATTTATGTAGTGTTGCTTAGGTTATATGATGTATAGCAACATATGTGAAGCGTAATATTTTGTTAATTTTAACTTAACTCATTCCCTCCAGTGCAGCTCTTCTGAGTGTCTACCTTTAACTCCCACTGGGTGTGGCTTGAGCCTTTAAAAATGAAGTAACCATCTTAGTTCTAACATATACTCATTGACAGAGGTCAAATATCAATACAGTTGTCTTTACCATCATGTATGCTTCAAGATAAAGTATTATGCTACCTAGCATATAGCATGGTTTTGGAATTATTAATGCAAATATGAACAGGCAATATTTGATGCCTAGAGGTGTCAGTAGGAGATAACCGCAGAAATGTCTGGAGGTGCACTTGGCTTTAAGAGCTGACTCAGGTCCATGGCAACTTCTTTGGTGTGGGCTTTCATGGTATTTGTAATTGCAACTTGGGCTAATTGTCATACCTTTATCACGCATTACAAATTGGATCTGGTCTGGAGGGGAAGAGCAGTTTTGGCTCAGCTGTGCTCAGGAATATCCTTCCTTAAAGTCCACCCGGGATTTTAGGTAGCTGGGGACTCTGTCCCAACAGTTGAGGATAGAATAAAAATTGACATCAGATAAAAAAAAAAGTTGTGTACTTAGCTTAACATTCCATCTGTGTTTCCATTTTCATTCTTCGTCAACTTTCCACCCACCAACTTCCCAACCCTTGTCACAATAGACTTCTGGAAGAATGAGTTACTGTAAGGACACCACTGTCCTTAAGGGAGAACCACACTCATAGACTCAAAAAACATGTTTATTTCATCATGGTTTGGTATTTCCTACATTTTAACACCACTTTGGGACTATTTACAGTTTTTTAAATATTTTTATACATAATTTCTGAGTCTGACCACATGGGGTCTGGCATCTTGAAGTAATTCTGATTGTTTATTCTGCCTCTAGGTATCCCACAATGCAGTGCTTGTCTGTAAAAAAAAAAAAATATATATATATATATATATATATATATATATATATATATATATATATATATATATATATATATATATAAAATCATGCAGGCATCTTTATTCCTAAAGTTCCTGTCACTGCATTGACATTACATGCATACACTGCTGTCTTTCAATCAGTTAGTTTAAACTTAACATTTCATGCCGTTCAGTGACTACTTATACACACAGTGCCACAGAACAGACTTTCAGTGTGCATTTTGCTGCTGCTTCTTTTTAGAATGTCTTAATTGCAGTCTTTTGTGAAGCCTAAATTATACTACTTTGACTCATCTCCCATCCCCCTTCACACCTAACTTCTCTAGTTGTCAAAGTGCAAAGGGTAATTTGAGCTGTTACCTGGTGTGATTTGACAGCTCACAACAGGGGACTTGACTCATGTACTATTTCCTTGTTCTAGACTTTACTTTCTATATGGGTAAAGGAAGGACCAGGGAGCTGTGACATCACAGCATGGGTGGGTTTTTAGGATGGTCGTGGTGATGTCAGTTTGGGGGGATTGGCCAGAACACTACCTGTATTCATTGGTCTTAATGACATCAATGAATTGGAGACTGCAGCAAGTTTTTACAGGGAGTTATAAAGGTTTTTTGAAAGTGAAACCACTACAGTACAATAAGTTGCTATTCTAGTGGAGAGAAACAGTCGATTTAAAATATTTTAAATGCTGTATTGTGTATTCTTAGCAGGGACAGTAAATAGGGAGAAAAAGAATAGAGATGTTGAGCATTTAATAATAGAATCCCATTGTCCTTTAATGTTGAGTTCCAAATATAGTTTCTTCTGTAAAATATATATACATACGTAGTGTGGGTGGATGTGTATGTGTGTGTGTATGTTTGTATGTATATATGTATGTATATATATATATATATATATATATATATATATATATATATATTTGTATCTTATATAATATACATATAAAAGACGTGTGTATGTATTCACATATATCCTGTTTGCTGTTTTACCTAAAGTAGGACATACTAAGATCTAGGGTATTTTAGGGGTTCCTGCATTATGGGTAAGGGAGGAGTTCTAGAGCTTTTTGGTTGCCATGAGCTGTAGTAACGGCTGAGTTAGATCCGAGAATCTGCTGCAGACCCATCAGTTGAGGAAGAATGAAAAATGGATAACACAGATGGAACGTTATGGTAAGTACATAACTTTTTTTTTTCCTCTTCTTTCAATTTATAAACTGAAGCACTTGGAGCCACTAGCCACTCGAACAGACTTTATTACATAAATTAAACACACGAAAGCACCGAGAAACTCTGAACTTCTCCGCGTTTTTTGTTATCAATGTAACTTCATGAAGTTGAGATGGTTACATTGATGACGAAAAACGCGGAGAAGAAGTTCAGTGTTACTCGGTGCTTTTGTGTGTTTAATTTATGTAATAAAGTATGTTTGAGTGGCTCGTGGCTCCAAGTGCTTCAGTTTACAGATTGTGGTCTAGTTCCATTGGAGGGGCACTTTTTCTTCATTTGGTTGTTGGTCGACTCTTATTTCAATTTCTTGAATGCCTGTCTACATAAAATCCACGATATGTTGCCGTACTCTGTTCCTTCTGCATAAACTAAAATACCTGATTTTCATTTTGTTTATCCACACTTATTTCCCTACAACTCCCACTGACTTGTGAAATTTTCATCAGTCGTAATTGCATGTCCCTTTTCAGCTGCTTTCTGCTGCTTCCATTGTTACTTTCAGTATTGTGTACACTATTTGTCCTTATCCATCCCTTGTTATTGTTTACAATCAAAACAAATGTGTTGTTTTACAGTTTCTGCATTCTATTTTACAATTCCTAACATATTCTTTTTGTCCCCATTGCTAATGTCTCCTTTTTGAACTTTTAATAATTGTGTATTCTCCCTGCAGAAATGAAGTCCTTGGTTGGCCTCATTATTGCAATGCTCTCCTTCTGCCAGCAGCACATATAACAAGTAATTGACTATTATTTTCTAATCTTTGATTCTTTCTTAAACATTTTTAATACCTGTAACACATCATTTCTAAATGGTCAAAAATGTCCTATTCATTCATCCATTCTAAATCACACATTTTTTCTTTCCTTTTTCTTCATTTTCTCTGTATATTTTAACCTGGTCAAAACACTGATCCATGATGACCATTTTTGTGTTCAGCCAAGTTGTGTAATTGCACAAAAATTGTACAAGGCTTTTAAGAAGTGCAAAAATGGTGTCACATAATGAACAATATGAAAGGGATTTTTGTTAATTCATTAAAAATGTTGAGTTCTGAGCCTCCATTATTTAAAAAAAAAAAAAATCTTTTTTGAATTATCACTTATGACGTAGGCAATCGTGCATTTACTAACCTCGAAAAAGGGCATAGCAAAATAAATTTAAAATGGGTGGCGAAAGCCAAACATATTCTGGCTAGGCTTATAAATGCCCTAGGGCAGATAGCCTAGTATGAACCTATGTAATTGAAAACACAGCTATGTTGACCTATTTCAGTTACAAACATTATAAATCACATATAATTTTCTGTACAGTCATCGTTAATCAAACATTACTTAGTCATTCAGTACCTGCCTTCCTTTAAACCTCATTCCTCCTCCAAAACATTATTCTGCAGGTATTGTTCCCACAATTCTCATGTTTTTCTATGTAATTTGCTCCCACCTTTTCTAAAGATCCCACTTCAGGTCTTTTCTCTGTCATACTATAGTCACTATTTCTAATAATCCATTTAGTTTAGACTTTTTGGTTTTCCATTTTCTGGTAATAGTATTTTTTTTTGCAGCCCCCAGAATTAAAACTTAGCAATGTCTTACTATGTCTAGGTAATTCTGATCCTGCATCACAACTCAAAGAATCATTTCCTTAGTTACACCAATTCACTCTGTCAGAAGAACTGGATGAGCAGTCTGTAGGGAATTTTTAAAGTCTGCCAGCTCATTACACTCTCAAAAATATGTTCCCAGTTACCTCTATCTTCTACACCTCTAACATTTGCAATCTACTTGAGGAAAAATTCTGTGGTATGTTCCCGGGGTATAAAAATACCTATGCAAACACTTCCAAGTAAAATTCCTAAATCTTTAGGACTTTATTGCATATTTTGGAGCCATAAATATATCATCCCATTGTTTCTTTATGAATTGCTTATTAAATGTCTCTTCCAAATCCTTTTTAACTTCCTCTGATTGATTCCAATGTTCTGGATTCATCTAAAAGCTCTACCAGTGCTGGTCCTTCACTTAGGATCACCCTAATCCTTTCTCTTTTCCTATACTCCTATATCAATCCTTGATGGGGAAAGCAGTCTCCAGCCTGCAGTCCAAATGTGTTCTTGGCTTCTTCCTATTCTGTTATCTTTCCTCTCTCTATTTGCTCCCAGTACATTGGTTTCTTTGCCAGTTTTCTCCAGTAAATTCCAGCCCCTCTTGCCTATTTTCTGTACCCCTAATTGCAGTCATTCGTATTGGCGACATCTCCTTTCTCTGTTCACGTGTTGGCTTAGTTCTTTGAATATTTTCTGCTACTTTATGAATATAATATTTTGTATTGCTGTCCTTGTTCTCCTTAAGGATATGCATCCAAAATCCCAGGCTCTCCTTACTTCTTGAGTTTCCCTCTGTTTTATCATCCTCACCCCTTTCCACTTTGAATTATAGCTTTCTGCTTGTGCTATTTATAGGAGCCTTAACTGTGTAGTTCTGAAATATACCTTCAAATTTGGTAATCCCAGGCCACCTTGTTTTATTGGAAGGATCAACTTATCCCACTTGATTCTGGCCCTCTTCCCCTCCAGGGAAAGTCCTTCAACTCTTTATTATTTGCTATCCACAACTTCTCCTCTAGTTGATAATAAAATATGCCTGATCTGTGTATAAAACTAAAGGTACTAGAAACATTTTTACTGCTTCTATGTTGCTGTCCATATCCATGAAACAGAGCATCCAGTGTCTCAGTTTTTGTATTATCTTTTGTGTGGTATCTTCCCACATATCCTTAGCTGTCGTAACAAAATTCTTTTTAACCCATATTCGTAAGTACTTCATTTAATCATGTCCACTAGAGACTTTACTGTTTGTGACTTTTCTTTAAATAAGGGTTTTTATTTAGCTTGCTTTACTTCTTTCCTGAATTTGTGAGAAGTTCAGGTGCCACACATTTATTTGGGAATGGTTTCCCAGATTCTGGGGGTTATGACAAAGAAGGGAATGTTTATTCTGCTTTAGTTTGTTTTATGGGTAACAAGGTTGGGGTAGGGGAGGAAAAGTGATCTGAGTCTGTGTATGAAGCTGTCTTTCTGAGTGCCTACTGGTGAAGGAGGGGAAAAGATTCTCTGAATTTAAAGGTTATGTACAAGGGTTATTCTTTGGAGGAGGGGCAGCCAGTTAGCATAGTCGAGGATGTTATAGTTCTGTTCTGGGTTGATAGAATTATATATCTGCAGATGATGTTGGATATGGATGTTCTTCGTGTTTCACTGTTGCAGTCATTACATTTGGGCAATCCTGCTGGCAGGTTGCCCTCAGTCGGCCTGAATTCCAAAGTCTTGGGTCCTGCATCGGCTGTCGTCGCCCATTCCCTGATGTCAAGTCATCAGGGGTATAAAAGAAGCAGCCAACACCATTTTCTTTAGTCTTTCTTGCCTCGCGGTGCCCGAAGCGGAAGCAATTCACAAGTGCCAGTCGGCCGACACCTGAGATTTTCGAGTTCGAATTTCAGATCCGAAGTCTGCTATAAAGCTAAGTACCCCGTTGGGGAAACTTTTTTCTTGCTCCAGAACTGATGTCAGAAAAAGTTAATAACTGTATTTCTTGTGGGAAGCAAATACCTCATAAGGACTTTCATTCTTACTGCATTCCTTGCCTAGGCCTGATCACAATTTTCTGGGTTGTCGGTTTTGTGCTAAATTTAACCAACGCACTATTGTGCGTCAGTATGATTATGCTTTAAACTACTTTGGACGCAGATTTAATTATCAAGAAATGTCATCGGAAAGCCATCCGACTACTGGAGTTCACAAAAAACGCAAAGAAAAAGAAAGACAGCCGAGACCCAAAACCGATGGTGAAGCTTCTCCTAAGCCAGTTGCCGGTTCGCTGGTTCTCAGTGAGGCACTTTCGCAGCCCCTGATGACCGCTACTTTAGAGTCACAGGCCGCTACCGACTCGCACGTGGAGTTGACCATGCTGCTGGAAACTCAAAGTATTGGAACCTTGGACGCTAATCCTTCAGATGGGTCCGGAGCCGCTGAGCAGGCACCGGCTTCTGAGGGTGTATTCAGACCAAAGCACCTATACATTAAACCGACTTCAAAGGCAAAGACTAAAGCACCTTCAAAGGCAAAGAAGCAACTTCAAGAGCCGCGTGGACAGGCCTCCATGCCCAAAAAACAGATGCTCAAAATGGCCGAAGACTTGATTACCTTGATCAGGGGTTCCCATCCCCCTCCTGATAAGAGGCCTAGGCAGGAGACTGACTATGAATATTCAGATCAGGTTTCCATTTCTTCTGATTCCTCTTCTGATCAGGAATGTTCTTTTCTCCCCCTATGAGGATTCTGATGCTGAAGAATCCATACCTTCAGCTTCTCCTCCTGAGGATTATTCTTTTGGGGAAACCTTACATACCATGAGGGAGCATTTCCACTGGGAGAGCCAAGATTTTTCAGAGTCTAAAAAGAGGCTCAGGGATTTCCTGTTACTACCTCAGCACAAGCCACTAGCCATCCCTCCTGTGTTAGACATTGTAGATGATGTGTTTTCGGAGTCTAGCCTTACCCCTGACTCCTTACCTCCAGCTCCTGTTAAGCCTGACAGATATTACAGGGTTCCTGACTCACATAAATTCCTTTTTAAAAACCCTGCTGCAGACCCAGAAACTATTTCTCAGGGTCCCAAGGGTGTTAAGGCTTCCGCTGCAAAAAACACTACCCCTTCTGATAGGGATTCTAGGGCACTGGATAGATGGGGAAAAAAGGTTTACACATCTGCTACCTTGGCTATAAGGGCCTTAAACTGTCAAGTTTCATATGCTCAAATATCAGCAATATGTCATGGCATTGCTTAAACAGAAAATGTTAAATTCTGAATGTGCAGAAAACAAGGAAATGCAGGATGTATTGCATGCAGCTGAACAAGATGGAAAGCATATTTTGCAATGTGGTTTTCATTCTTTAGAGGCCTTCTGCAGGGCCGCAGTAACTGGTTCTGTAATTAGAAGGCATGCTTGGTTAAAGGAAAAAAATCTGCCTGATAATGTTAAAGTTAAAGTTAAATTATTAGATGCACCTTTACAGCATGATTCTTTGTTTGGTGTTAAGGCAGAAGAGGTGTTAAAGAAAATGGAGGACAAGGCTAAATCTATGCAAACGGTCAAAGATTTCTTACAAGTACAGCCACCTAGGTTTAGTAGACACTGGCCAACAAAGAATTGGTCCTTTCCAGTGTCAGACAGACCTCAAAGGGGTAGACCCAGATGCCCTAGAGTCGGATCCCAGGCTCAAGGTTCATACAGGTCTAAGCAATAGGGGGCTTCTACCTCCAAAAGTGGAGAAGACAAATCACAACCTTACAGGAAACAGTCTCAATGACTTCCCCCTGCCTGCACCAAGCACTTATTTCCTGGCAGCACCCTTAGGGGGAAAATTAGCACTTTTTTCTCAAAATTGGCACATTGTAACCCAGGACAAGTGGGTTCTAAATATCGTGTCACAAGGCTATAAGTTCCATTTCCATACCCTGCCAAAGACAAACAGCTGGCCAGATCTGCTAAAAAAATCAATGGGCAGAGGCACAAAAACAAGTCTCATCCCTGATGGACATGAGGGCCATTCAGCAAGTGCCAGAGCAAGAGCGGGGACAAGGATTTTACTCAAGACTGTTCTTGGTACCCAGAAAGGACAAGGCCTGGAGGCCAATACTGGACCTATTGATTCTGAATACATTCCTGGATATACCAAAATTCAAAATGTTGACTTTGCAGCAGCTACTGCCCATGCTGGGCAAGAACGCTTGGCTTGTAAATTTAGACCTAAAAGAGGCATACCTGCATGTCCAAATGAGACAGATATGCAGAAGATACCTCAGATTCAAGGGTGGCTCAATGCATTACCAATTCTCTGCACTGCCCTTTGGCTTATCTACTGTGTCCAGAGTCTTTACGAAGTGCCTGGCACCAGTAATTGCATTCTGCAGACAAAGAGGAATACAACTATATCCTTACTTGGACGACTGTCTAATTCAAGCAATGAACAAGAACATTCTTCTACAGCATCTGGCGTTTGTGAAAGAACTTCCAGCATGCCTAGGGTACACAGTCAACGAAAAGAAATCAAAACTAGTACCCTCTCAAGAGATAATATTCCTGGGTGCAAACTTAAATACAACTGCCCAGATGACTTATCTCACGCCAGACAAAGACAACTGACTACCTACTTCAAACTGTTAGCAACAAAGTCCCAGTTATCTGCAAGAAAAATTCTGCAGGCTTTGGGTTTCATGACATCCTGCATCCTACTAATTCCATATGTAAGACTGCATATGAGAAAACTTCAATGATACCTAAAAAGTGTTTGGACTCGACATTGCCACAGCCTGGAAACTATAATTACTCTCATTCCCTGCCTGCCACAGGAGTTTCGATGGTGGGCAAAGGCTTGTCACCAAAACAAGGGACAGCTGTTTACATTACCCCCAGCCAGGCAGACACTAACAACGGATGCATCAGTTTATGCCTGGGGGGCCCACATGGCAGGAAAATGCATTCAGGGAACATGGACCTCAAACCAAATGCATCTACATATCAATCAAAAAGAGATGCTAGCTGTTCAAAATGCCCTGACAGCCTTCAAGGACCTACTTCAACCAGGACAACTACTGATAAAGACAGACAACACCACGGTCATGTGGTATATAAACAAGCAGGGGGGCACACATTCTTACCCCCTTTGCAGACTAGCCATGACTTTGTGGGACACAGCATTGACTTACCAAGTACATCTGCAGGCAGAATTCCTGCCAGGAAGGAAAAATACTCTGGCAGACGAACTAAGCAGAAACCTCGTGGATCCCAACAAGTGGCAGCTGGATCCACAAGTCTTCAGCATGATAACAAGGAAATGGGGATGCCTGGACATAGATCTATTTGTCTCCCCTCACAACTACCAACTACAAAGATTCTGCACAAGGATTTATCACAGACAAGCATGGAAGGTGGACTCCCTATCCTTCAGCTGGAGAAACATATCGGTGTATGCCTTTTCCCCTCTGCCTCTCTTCCCCAAGGTACTCCTAAAGGTCAGACAGGAGAAGCCAAAGATGATGCTGATTGCACCTGACTGGCCCCACCAGCATTGGTACCAAATATTAAGGAGCTTGTCTCAATGCCCAGCTTGGACCCTACCTCAAGTACTGCATCTACTGTCCCAGAAAAACAAACAGATCCTGCACAGCCAGCTCAGGACTTTAAACCTGGCAGCATGGCGGATAATGTAGTCATACAAAACGCACCTCTCAGCAAAGCTGTGATGGATGTCATTTTGGAAGCCAGAAGGCCTAGTACTAAAAAATCTTATGCTGGAAAATGGAAGTGATTCTGTGCTTGGAACCAGGCACAAGGAACAGATACAGCTGTGCCAAATATTCCTCATATTTTTACAATACTTAACTGAGATGCTGGGTAAAGGCCTATCTTTCTCATCTATTAAAATTCATTCCTCATTTCGGCTCATTACAATGCAGAGCCACCAATCTTTTCTCATCCCTTATTAAAACACTACCTCAGAGGAGCCAAAAATTTAAGGCCTCCAAGGAGATCACCAATGCCTGCATGGGACCTCAACTATGTCTTGGAAAAACTCACCCTGCCTCCTTTTGAGCCAGCTGCTACTGCTGATTTAAAGTTTTTATCTTGGAAAATGGCCCTTTCTCGGCTACTGCTGATTTTAATAAAGGATCTTCTAATTTTCTTTGTGTAACACTTTCTTTCATTTTATTTCACCTTTGGAAAAAATCAGCTTAAAATAATCACAGAAATGATCTAAGGAATAAAAATATCTTTGCAGTGGCAGGCAAGAGTCAAATTCCCATTTTTAGAAATAATTTGTAAATAGTCATGGTCTTACATTAAGTACTTTCTTGTATAAAATGGTATGTTTACATCAGAGGTGGACTTTTAGTGGTTGTAGAAGCTAGATTAGACTTGGTAAAGTATATAGTCTGTGAGGGAATTCTGAGCAGACTCATGAATGTTAGTGATAAGGGTCTATTAGGCAGGTGAGTATAGGAAGCAAGGCTGTATGCAAGTAAACTATGGTAGGTTTCCCTAGGAGTATATAGGTTAGTAGACCGTAAGGGGATGAGGTTTACATTGTAGAGGTGGAATGATAGAAAGTATATGAGGAGAATGGTGTGAAACTGTGAGGAATGGAAGTGCAAGAGGAAGTTTAGGTGAGATATTAAATTGTAGGTTATTGGTGAAGGAAGATATTTTAGATGTAGCATGGTAGCTTAGCAGATAAGGTTTCTGCTTGGAGTTTGGACATGTTCTCTGGCTATTCTCTTTGTGGCATTGCAGGTTCTCCCTCTACCCCAGTCTCTTCTATTTCTCTTCCTTTCTTATTCTCCCCCTCTCTATGTCTGAGTGGATTTTCTTATGGTATGCCTTTGCTTTTGTGGTCTGTGAAAAGGGGTCTTTGAAGACCAGTTCACTTACCCAGTTAGTAATTTAAATAAAAGTGTAAAAGCATGACTTTTTTAAGTCCATTGTGGAATAGAGCAAAATCACAAGAAGAAATATGGGTTCTAGTCTTGGATTGGTATGTAAAATGTTTTAACATGAACAGCCAAAGAAGTAGAAGAAAAAGAGAGACACTGGGGCACAACTGGCAGGTCAGGCTTGTAACTTATCATAATGTTGACTGAAGAGTAATAGAAAGGTAGTACTGATACAGGAAATAGTTTTTTTCTGGTTGTTCTGGAGCATTTTTTTTATTTATGCTGAATAGCAAAGTTGCTTGAATAATAGCAGGTGGCTGCGTTCGTGCATAGTGTGTTAGAATTTTCCATATGTTGGTTGTAGAGCAAACTCGGATGTAATCTACAGAATGATGATGATGACTGGATCTCAAAACGAAGTATACGATCAGTTGTGGATCAATGAGTTCTTCAGGGCTTTGTTTTATTACTAGGCTGTCACTGTTGGACAGCTTATCTGCTTTAGCTGGATTCTGATTTTGGAGGGGGTAGCTCAAGAGCAAGTTGTGATCAGGAAAGAAAGTGAAGACAGAAGCTTGTGAATTAAATTCATTCAAATCTTCGAAATAAGTCACCTTGACTCAGTATTTATTTAAAGAAGCTTTATTTGGAATAGTGCTTTCATCTTGCAGACTTTGCTAGATCAAGAAAAAACATTTTCTGCCATTCTGAATACCTGGTACTAATGGATATAGAAGTTAAAGGTTTTAAAAGATTGGTTAGCTGCAGCAAAAGGAAAGTCAGATTTGCTGGAAACCTTGTTAACTGATGCAGATGAATGGGGAGGATGAAACAATTAGGGTTTTCTGGTATCCCAGAGTAGGAAAGAGGGACTGTGCTCTCTAGACTGCTTGAGAAGGAAGACTGCAGATTGGACAGCTTCTCCATCTGAAGTAGAGACTGAAAGGACACACACAGACTGTTTATTCATCCATTAGCTTTTAAGGGCCAGAATGTTGTTCCCAGCTTCCCCAGTTGAAAAAGTAAAGGCTGAAGGGGCACATATACAGTTTATCCATTAGCATTTAAGGGCCAGAATGATGTTCCCATTATTAAATTTGCAGCTTAATGCTGTGAGAGAAAAAGCTCTGGCAGCAATCTGTATCTCGGGGAAAGTTATTAAAATAAAGGAGAGTAGAATCTGTTAACAGATTTTGAAACTAGAGAAAAAAAATGGCTTTCCATCTTGCTGTCAGTTTGTCATCCGTAAGAATGGAGATTCCCTGTGGTGTAGCCTGCACAGTTAAAACCCTTTCTTCCAGGAGGTTCAGTCACCTTTTTGCCAGCTACCACCTTATCTAAGTTGAAGCAGTTGGCGTCAGGAGATGAATATCTGCAGGCAAAGAACTTTAAAGGCAGGCAAAGAGGAATATTTTGGAGGTGGTCACTGAATAGTAAATCATAGCTGATCTCTAATTTTTCAGAAGAATGGAAGGAAAGAAGAAAGTGGCATTTACCTGTAAGGCAGGACAGAGGTACTGAAAGATGAGCTGCTGAGGAAAATGGAATCACCTCAGTGAGGATGGTTAAGTTGCTGGAAATTAATGTATAGAACTGGGACTGCAAAATTATGTATAACTACAGGACGTGATTTTGTTCACACATGAACAGCTTAAGACTGTGAATGGACTTTTTTCTTTTATTACTGGCTGTAGTGCAAAAGGTAAAATTGTTATTCTTTGCATCCATGGTCATTTTCTGTGTTATTAACGGATATAAAAAAGGTAAGCTGCCTTTACTGGATGAACAAAGAATAAGCATGCATGACCATTTTAACACCCCAGATGGTAGTTATATAACTTTAAGCAACAGACATTCTCAATTGAAGGGGAAGCCATGCCATGGCTACTGGTATGAAGATCTTAATAGACTTGCAAATCTTTTAACAGGGCAATGACATATATTTATTATGTAATAAAGAAATAGCTGTTAAGCCTTTTAAACTGCTTTAGGCAAAAGTTGTGAGCAAGAAAAACTCATAATAATGATTTGTTAGCACTTGGCTGAGTCTTTTGAAGTTCACCTTATAGCCCCCATGATATGCTCATTTACTAAAGCTGTAGAATTCTGAGTAAACGAGTAAAGAAAACTAATCCAACATTAAGAAATGTAAAAAGGAGAACGTTAAGCAACTATTGTTTTAAAAGATGATTGGGAAAAGACATGTATTTGTATATGGAAAGATGTCTGTATACTTGCAAAATGATATGTAAAGTACAGAAAATGGGGTGGGTGCATACTGAGACAGTTATCTACTAGTGAGAAAATATTCAGCTGTCACTGGCTTAGTTGTATAGTTGAGTGAAGCTGTCTTGGTTCCATGCCAGCTCAGAAGCTTTTGTTCCAGTTTGGGAGCAGGTGGCAGAAGTGTGTGTGCAAATAGTTAATTTGCATAAGCAAATGTACTGAACTGAATTCTGAAAGATAACATATTTATTTGGATGTTTCATTCTGAATTTTGTTATAGAAAAGTGTATAGATGCAAAACACAGCACATTAAGGTATTTGTCAGTGTAGAATTAGTCTCAGCAGTTTGTGAAGCACTTTCTATTACACTCCTAGATGCTTAGGGATGGAAATGGCTGAGGGGAGAGGAGTTTCTCTCAGAAGAATTGGTAAAGGATATTTTTACAGGAGTTTGATTTAAAAAAAAAATAAATAAAAGTATACTCTTACCCAGTAGAGTGAATCAGTTTATTTGCATCTGCCTTATCCCAAACCACAGCTTCGGAATTGACAACTCATTTGTCATGCAGTTTGCATTGGTTGTTGCTCATGCTTGAACATTACTGCATATTTGGGCAAGGTATGGCAGCCGTGAGGAGGAAGTGAAGATGCCATTTGAACATGTAGCCTAGTTCGAGTAAAGAAAATGCAGCAGCCATGAAGTAGAAATAAATGTGAATTTAATAGTTCGATATAGGAGGTGATTAGGGGATTAAGATTAGGGTTGGGGATTGAAAGAGAGTTTTAGGGCAAGAGAGCAGTTGGGAATTTAGGTTCACTGAGTGAGGAAGTTAGTGTTGGGGAGTAATTGTGAAATTTGGTTTAGAGAACAAGAAAGTTTTAGAATTAGAGAGTGAGGTTAGAGTTAGGGAGCATGTGGGAGTTGTACAGTTACAGTTGGGGTTCTCGGAGAGGTAAGTAATTTACTAGAACTGAGCTAGTGGGAGATTGGATGCTTGTAGTTTTGAGAAAGTGGCAGCAAGCAAGTCAGCCATGAGCTAATGTCACATCTTCTTCTTTCGGCTGTTCCCATTAGGGGGTCATCACAGCAAGATCATCTGTTTCCATTTCTTCCTGTCCTTCGCATCTTGCAACTGCATGTCCTCACTCACCACATCTGTAAACATTATCTTAGGCCTTCCTCTTTTCTTCTTACCTGGCAGCTCCATCCTTAGCATCCTTTTCCCAATATACCCAGCATCCCTTCTCAGCACATGTCCAAACCAATGCAATCTCGCCTCTCTAGCTTTGTCTCAAAACCGCCCAATGTGAGCTGTCCCTGTAATATGCTGATTCCTAATCCTGTCCATCCTTGTCGCACCCAATGCAAATCTTAACAACTTTAACTCTGCCACCTCCAGCTTCGACACCTGCCTTTTTGTAAATGCCACCATCTCCAACCCATATAACATAGCTGGTCTCCTTACCCTCTTGTAGACCTTCCCTTTCACTCTTACTGGTACCCGTCTGTCACAAATCACTCCTGACTATCTTCTCCACTCAGCCTGTACTCTCTTCTTCACCTCTCTTCCACACTCACCATTACTCTGAACTGTTGATCCCAAGAATTTAAACTCCTGCACCTTCACCAGCTCTATTCACTGCATCCTCACCATTCCTCTGTCCTACCTCTCATTCACACACATATATTCTGTCTTAGTCCTGATGACCTTCATTCTTCTCCTCTCTAGAGCATATCTCCACCTCTCCAGGGTCTCCTCAACCTGTTCCCTACTCTCACTACAGATCACAATGTCATCCGCAAACATAGTCCATGGGGACTCCTATCTGATCTCATCTGTCAACCTGTCCATCACCATTGCAAATAAGAAAGGGCTCGGAGCTGATCGTTTATGTAATCCCAGCTCCACCTTAAATGCATCTGTCACTCATATCACAGACCTCACCACTGTTGCACTATGCTCATACATATCCTCTACCACTCTAACATACTTCTCTACCAATCCTGACTTCCTCATACAATACCACAACTCCTCTCAAGGCACTCTGTCATATGCTTTCTCCAAGTTTTCAAAGACTCAGTGCAACTCCTTCTGACCTTCTATGTACTTCTCCATCAATACTCTCAGAGCAGACATCGCATCTGTAGTGCTCTTTCCCAGCATGAAACCATAGTGCTGCCCACTAATCATCACCTCCCTTCTTAACTTAGCTTCCACTAGTCTTTCCCATAACTTTATGCTGTGACTGATCAATTTTATCCCTCTGTAGTTACTGCAGGGTCTGCACATCACCCTTATTCTTAAAAGTCGGTACTAAAACACTTCTTATCCACTCCTCGGCATCCTCTCACTTTCCAAGATTTCATTAAACAGTCTGGTTAAAAACTCCACTGCCATCTCTTCTAAACACCTCTATACTTCCACAGGTATGTCATCTGGACCAACGGCCTTTCCATTCTTCATCCTCTTCATGGCTGTCCTCACTTCCTCCTTGTTAATCCGTTGCACTTCTGATTCACTATCCCCACATCGTCCAACCTTCTTTCTCTCTCATTCTCTTCATTCATCAGTTCCTCAAAGTGCTCTTTCCATCTGCTCAACACACACTCCTCACTTGTAAGCACGTTTCCCTCATTATTCTTATTACCCTTAACTGCTGCACATCTTTCCCAACTCGGTTCCTCTGTCTAGCCAATCAGTGTAGGTCCTTTTCTCCCTCTCTAGTGTCCAACATTTCATACAACTCTCCATATACCTTATCCTTACCTTTAGCCACCTCTCTCTTCACCGTACTCCTCATCTCCTTATAATCCTGTCTAGTTTTTTCATCTCTCTGACAATCCCACTTCTTCTTTGCCAACCTCTTTCTCTGTATACTCTCCTATACTTCCTCGTTCCATCACCAGGTCTTTGTCGTCCTTCCTCTGTCCAGATGTCACACCAAGCACCTTTCTAGCTGTCTTCCTTATCAGCTCTGCTGTAGTTACCCAGCTATTCGGTAACTCTTCACTGCCACCTAGTGCCTGTCTTAACTCTTCCCTGAACTCCACCTCACAGGCACCCTTTTTCATCTTCCATTTGATACTTGGACCTGCCCTGACACGCCTCCTCCTCTTCTTGATCACCAATGTCATCCTACAGACCACCATCCTATGCTGCCTAACTACACTTTCCTCTGCCACCACTTTACAGTCTCCAATCTCTTGCAGACTGGCCCTTCTAATGGTACATATGAGCACTTATATGAGACCCATTAATTTTCATGGAATGTAAATGGCTTAAGGAATTCTATTAAAGGCAGTGAAGTGCTTGCCTGTGTAAGGAAGTGCAAACCTCAGATTGTACTGCCGTAAGAAATGCATCTGTTCGTTGTAGAGGATCTAAAACTTATAAAATTTGGCTATGTAGTTGGGGAGTTCTCCCTTGTACAGTTCAGGTTAAAGAAGAGCATAACCTTTATTAGGAGAGAAACCCCAACTGAGTTACTGGAAAAAAAGGCAAATAGTCAAATCAGGTGGATAGAGATGTAGGAGAAATTTGAGGCATTGAAATAATGAATGCAGATGTTAATCTGCTCCTAAGGGGGAGAAACAGCCTGAAATAAGGATAATGAGAGAACAATTTACCAGAAAGGGATAACTATATCAAAGGGGACTGGAATTTGGTGTGTGCAGTGGAAAAGGTGCAGTAGGCAGGGCCCTGTAATGTTACATATTCCCACAGCTGTCAAGTTTATTGGACGGATAGGGATAGTAGGTGTGATAGACATGCATAAAATTTGGCATCTTAGGGCCAGGTGTACCATTTTTCCTTAGAGGTAGCAATCCATTTCAAGAATAGACACCGGGCAGGATTCACGAAGGCTTGCACGGAGTCTAAGAGTAGTGTAAGACTCCATGCAGCCGTCGCGATCCAGGAACATGCTAATCACCTCACTTGCAGCCCAAAGGCGTGCAAATGAGGTAGATTAGCGATCCACGAAGCCCAAAGCAGCCCGTGTAAGAGCCGTTTTAGCTGCAGAAATGTACTCAGTTGACAACTGAGTACGTTTCTGTAAAAATCACAATGGAGCCATGTCAGCTCCAAATAAAGGGTGCATATGTGTCAGGCAGCATGCCAATGGCCAAATATGTGGTCATTGGCAAAGGTACCCCGATGCAAATATGAAAAATAAATATTTTTTTTTTTCGGCTAACGCAGCGCAGCCCCATGCAAACGGGCTGTGCTTTATAAAACATAAAAATGAAGGTTATAAACCCACAAATGTGGGTTTTATGCAATACATGGATTTACAATGCAGGGACCAGCAGACCAAAAACAACATGGCCACCTTTTAGTGGTTGCTAAGGGGGGAAGCTGAGTCCTAAGACATGTAACTAAGCATTAGTAGGCAATCTGATGTAAATGAGTGTTAGGATACTGAATTCCACTGTCACATAGCAAATGAGCACATTCTGAGTAGTGTAAGAGATGCATAAGGGGGAGGAATAGAGTAGGAGATAGGTGACATCACAGGGGGGGAATGGTAGAAAGAAATGCAGTTCATTGGAGGTCAGTGTTACATGACAGATGTCAGACACATATCATGGAAAGAGGAGTGCCACAACATAAGCATGGGAAAGTCAAGAAATGGAAGGTGTACACTGTTGCTTACACCAAAGTTTCTTGCTGGGCGTGCATGCACGTGTGCACCATGAAGCGAGTAGGGCAGTGTGCGCGCGTGTAAGGCAGACTGAGCATGTGGGAGCCTGTTGGCAGACTTGTAAGACTGTTTGTGCTGGTGTGCATGTGTTTTAACCCGAATAAGCAGATTCTGAACCGTGTAAGCATGTGTGTGCACGTGTAAGCCACTGTGAGCATGTTTCTGCTAGTATGCACGTTGCTCCCCCCTGAGGAAACAGAAAGGAAAAAGGAAGCAACAGAATTATTAGGAAGCTAGCAGGGAATACTGCTGGAGCTAGCAGGTGAAAACAATTAGAAGCAGGCAATTACACAGGCAGAATAGTAGCTCAGCCCAGTACTTAAAACTCTGCAAACAGCAGTGCAGGATGTTTCTCTCAAGAGACACTGCAAGACAGGAGTAAGCTATTAGAAGTGAAAACTGAAAAAGCTGAACTCAGAGCAGAAATGCTAGGGGCTGCCATAGCTGTCATAAGGAGACATAGGCTACTTGCTGAGGGTGGTGACAATGCAGATGGGGCCAGACAACCCACAGTGAGGAGACTGAGAAGAGTGTACAGGCCCAGGGTCACCTACCACGGGTTACATGAGCTGGAGATAGTAGAGTGCTATAGAGTGGACAGAGACCACCTGCAGCAAATTGTCGAGCTGTGCAGGCCACACCTCACACACAGAACCAACAGAGGGGGAACCCATCCCAATGGAAACCAAGGTATGTGTTGGCATAAGAATACTAGCAACAGGTACCTTCCAGAGACCAACTGGTGATATGATGGGGATATCACAGGCATCAGCCTCCAGGGCACTGCACCAGTTCCTGGATGCCATGTCAGCACATGTCGGTGATCATGTATATTTCCCCAATGCCCGTGAGGTATTGGCCAGCAATATGCGTCTCTTCCAGCAAATAGTGGAATAACCTGAGGTAGTGGGTGCAATAGACTGCACGCACATACGCATCAAAGCACCAGCCGGTGAGCGGGGTAGGGCCTACATTAACCGCAAGGGCTTCCCCTCCATCAACTGCCAGGTCGTGTGTGATGCCCAGGGCATAATAATGAATGTGTGTGCTGGCTGCTCTGGGAGCTACCATGATTCCCATATCTGGCATTTGACGCAACTGTACCAGACATTTGCCAGTGGGGACATCCCACACAGACACCTAGTGGGGGATGCAGGTTATGCACTGGAGCCGTGACTGATGACACCCATCAGAAATGCACACACACCTGAACAGGAACGCCATAATGAGGCACACGCACAAACACATAATGTAATAGAGCGTGTGTTTGGGCTGCTCAAGTCACGGTTCCGGTGTCTGGACACATCTGGTGGAGCCTTGCAGTACTCACCAACTACATGTACCCAAATTGTCATGGTATGTGCTATGCTACATAATATGATCTTGCGAAAACAGCTGCAGCAGGACCAGCATAGGGCCGGGCCAAACAGCCCCCACCATTGCCAAGGCCATCACAGGCAGAGCGTGACTTGGAGGAGGAACAACCTGAGCCTGCCCCAGTAGGCAGAAGGAGGCGTGCCCAGTATGCCCTGGCCTTGGCAAAGAGGCAACGCATAGCACATGCACTGGCTCAGTAGGAACCCTGAGAATGATACCCCTCTCTGACTCACTCATATAATAACATGGTTGCCTAAAATGACATAACCTGCTGTCAAACATGTACAGGGAGTGTAATATGTGTATCCGACAGAGGCAGCCCTGCAGCACCACCTGAGGCATGAATGCCATGTGTTAATTAATGTAACACCATGTAGTATATGCACACGTGAGGACCCTGACTAACATCCTACCCTCACCAAGCATGATGCCACAATATGACGATGGGATGATCAATTGCAATAATTGGTTGAAGTATTGCTGTTAGTCAAAGGGGATCCAATGTGTGCCAGCCTGGGATGACATGCTGAGCATGACATGATGCTCCACCTGCTAGGGGTGGCGTGCACCTATCAGTCCAGGCCTTATGGATACTGGCAAAGGCCGTCGTTACCCACAGCGTGCCCTGAATAGGTAAGGCTCAAAGCACAAACCCACCTCCATAGGTATCACAAGGGATAAGAACCTAGATGTAATGCTACCCAATGCCAGAAGTCTAAACAGCAAGATGCATGCAGTGTAAACTCACCCAGTCTGGAGAATATTGATATCTGACCTGTAACAGAAAACTGTGTCAAGGCTCACAACATCACCCTATCACTACCAGGTTACACCTCATACTGTGCTGTACAGCCTCAAAACATGGAACAAGCTACAAAAGGAGGGTGACTAGCAATAATTGTCAAGGATAACCACACCCCCATGTTGGTACCACAACAAGAAGCAGCATGGACTAGCCATGGTCAAGTAACAGTGGCTAAAACTGCTTCCCAGTTTATAGCCTGCTACAGACTACTGTCCTAACACCAGGAACTGCACCTGGCCTATGTTGGAATACATGAATATATCAAGCCCCCCAAACCACATTATATTGGTTGACTGAAAATACCCAGACATAGACTGGGAGCATTATACTAGCTCCAACACTGTAGGAGAAAAGTTCCTAGAATCCATAAACCAAAATGCCCAGGAACAACGCACCACTCCCACAAGAGGGGTAAGCATACTGGATGTAATAATCAGCAACATGGGTACTGGATGGCAAGATGAGAAGTGTATCCCTCACTGGTAAGACCAGACCATAGAGTAATCACACTGGATATACACATCCTGACCACAGTCCCTGGCCAGAAAACCACAGTGAAAACATGTGTAAAGCAAAAGTTGCACTCCTCCAAACTGATGTGGAATCCATTAAAGGCCCTGTGCAGGTGCAAAATATGGGCCACACCTCAGAACCTGTTATACAGGCATTCCATGAACACAGCCAGGAATGCTTGGATTATGCAATCACAAATAACAAGACACAATGCCATACACACAGGCATCTGGCATGCTGGACTTCAGCCATTACCAAACCATGCAAGAGAATGAGGAAGCTACTACATGATACAGCAAACATAAAAAGGGAAGTAATCACTGATCAGTAGTATGGCAATAAAATATGTCCACACATACAATCCACTAAGGCCAGCTACAACAAGTTGAATCTGTGAATCCTGAGGCAATGTTACACCTGCCCCAAGTACACAGACAACCCTCAACTCCCCCACAAGAAATACAAATATATGTGAGAGATGCAACCATTTATCCAAACCAGAGGCTGAGCTCCCTCAACTCAGTACTGTCAAAACTAGTCAGGAGGAGAAGGCAACCACACACACCACAAACCCAGTCCCACATAGACCTATCACAACTGCAAACCAAAGACATAAACACAGAAAAACATTCCCGGAGGCCCTAATTACAAACGCACTACACCAACAGAGGCCTCCAAAGCAGACCCCCAAGCAACCACAACCTCCAAACATAGCACATGCAACACACAGTGCACAAAGCTGGTGTGCCAAACAGTCACAGGCCAGAAGGAGAAACAACATGGCTGATACAGTTGTAATAGGTGACTCCATAGTCAGACACACTGCTGTCCCGCTCACCAGACTGAACAAGGGAAAGGGTACAGTAAGCTGCCTGTAGACTGCTACAATACGCCACATAACACAAGTACGCAGGTCACCCCAAAGCAAGTAGAAATATGATGCAGTCATTGTCCATGCTGGCGTGAATGACTTGAGATGTACCTCCCTGGACTACATGAAAAGAGACATAGATGAGCTCTCTGAGTATGTACTCCAGGCCGGTATGACACTGACCGTTTGCAGCATCCTACTCTCACCAAGAATGATGCCACAGTACAAACACAGAATGATCAGCTTTAACAAGTGGCACAATTACTGCTGTCATTCCAAGAGGATCTAATGTCTGTCTTTGGGATGTCATGCTTGACAAGCCATGCTGCTGTTCCAGGGATGGCTTGCACCTGTTACCCCTGGGCGTCTGGATATTGGATAAGGCTTTTGCCACCTCCATAGAGCCTTACGTAGGTAAGGCTGAAAAGACTAACCCACCACCCTAGAAAACATAAGTGGTAAGAAACATAAGGGTAATGCTGACCAATGCCAGACATGTAAACCGCAATATGCATTCTCCTGAGGCCCTCCCCAGTATGGAGAACATCGATGTCTGTGCAGTGACAGAAACCTGCTGCAAGCCTCCTGACAGCACACCAGCACTACCAGGTTATACCTCATATCATGCGTTATGGCCCCAAAACCTGGACCAAAACATAAAAGGAGGGGGGAGTATCCATATTCAGCACAGACACCCATACGTCCAGGTAACTGACAATGCACGAAGCATTGGAGACCACCCATATGCACCTAACCGTAGGCAAAACTGCTGTACAGTCTGTAGCATGCTACAGACCACACTCTCACACACAGGAACCCCACCCAGCCGTCCTGAAGACACTGGACAGTATGAATGTCCCACCAAATACCAAACAAGGTACTCACAAATTACCACATAGGTGGTAAACCATTATGTATGGAATGAGTAATCGGGGACCTAGGGACACAAGTGGACAGTAACCTGTTATGTGACACTCACATTGCCAATCTGGCTAGGAAGACTCTCTATACTGGACACCGTATCATGAAAGGATTCACATCTACGTCAACAGAGGTCATTGTGCCCCTGTACTGTTCTCTTATCAGACCCATAATCTAGTACAATGCCTCATTTGGGATGTACCTTACCTGACACCTGCAGCAGTTAGAAAGACCTCAAAGGTACCTCACCAAGAGGATAAAGGGTCTCAAATATGTCTTATGCTGCCTGGCTGTAGACACCCCAGCTGAATGCAGTCACATACTGCCTACACAGAGATGTTGTATGCCTGTTGTACAAGGCCATGTCCAACACAGGTGTAATGGACATGCTCCACCCCAGAAAACCCAAAGCCATCGGAGCTGTGAGAGTGAGAGATGTCATCCTCAACACATAATGAAATAGGATGTGCTGGAGGGACAGATACATAACCCAGAGGCTCCCTACACCCTGGAACAGAATCCCACTCCATGTTAGGCAGAGCCCCTCACTGACACTCTTCAACAGGAATCTTGCCAAGTGGATGGATGATCGTAGATGTACACTGGGGGTCTTCACTGTGTCACGTCCAGACAGAGGCACAGTAAAGTAAATCATAAATGGCCATAATATTCACATAGCAAAGGGTGGTGAAAGCCACACACACTCTGGCTAGGCTTATAAATGCCCTAGGGTGGATAGCCTAGTATGAACCTATGAACCTATGAAGATACAAATTGTACAGGACACTAAGGATAATCACAAGGCTTTCTCAACTGATGGTAGGAACCTTGTTGGGAATTCACGGATATGCTCTGAATCACTCAAATATTACAAACAACATACCAAACACACACACATATTGCCAACATACAACCTGACAGGTGCAGTGCAACCCCCCCCCCCAGAATGCAAAATATCTATCCCAGCAGACTGCTGGCCCCCTGACATTGCAGATGCTGAGGTAACAGCCAGCATCTACAAAGCAAAACATACAGCAGCAATGGTATGAGATGGTGTCCTTGGGCTGAGTCCAACATGGACTCCAAGAAGAATGGAATGCCAAATCACACTACTGCTCAATGTCAGCCTTACCACAGGATATGTACCCAAAGAGCAGTGTACAACAACAGTGGTCCTTCCCAACAAAGGTGTTGCCTGAATGGATACTGAAAACTATCACCCCAGAATCCTGACAAGCTTGGTCTGCACAGCTATGGAAAGGATCGGCATGTACCGCAGACATAAAGATATCGGGGACCTACTGACACCAGACCGTACCCAGTGTGGCTTTCTTAAGTGCAGATGCTGCCCCTTAAACATGTTTGACTCATTTGAAACAGTCATTAAGGTCATTGATGAGGGCAATGTGGTCCACACAGCGTAGCTGGACCTTGCAAAGGCTTCCATACAGTACCTTACGTGTTCATTACAGATAGGCTCACCAGCTTAAATATAAACCCCTATGTCAGTAGATGGGTTGCAAACCAGACCAAGGACAGAACTGACATGGTCAGACATGCTGCAGCCATGTCAGACTACAAACCAGATATAACTGGCATCCCACAAGGCTTGGTCCTGGGACCTCCCTCGTTTAGTATATATGTCCCATAGGTACAAGCCAACATGGAAGGACTGTGTCTGAACATGTTTGCAGAGGACTACAAACTGGCCACCATATCTGATCCTCCAGCTGACACAAGCATCCCACAAAAGGGCCACATAGAAACAGACAACTGGTGCCATAGCCATGTCAGCAAGCTAATTGCAGAAAAGTGTATAGTCAACCCCTGTGGATATACAGTAAGTGCCCACCAATTACCACATAGGTGTTAACCCATTAAGTACTTAACATGTAATGAGAGACCTGGGGACACAAGATGATAGATATCCTGCATTGGACAAACATGTGGCTGTAGTAGTTACAGAAACATACCATATACCCACCTACCATGAAGGTTGTCAGATCTAGATAAGGGTAGGTCATTGTGGCTCTGCAGTCATCCTTCATCAGCGTTACAATTGACTACAGTAGCCCCTGTGGGATGTACCTCAGCAGACACCTCCAACTGTAAAGTCCCCAAAAGTACCTCACCAGGAGTATCAAAGAGCTGGAACAGATGCCATGTGTTGCCTGATTAAACATACTGCAGCTCCACACACTGCCATACTTCCCACCCAGAGGCAAGCTGTGCCTGATGTATAAAGCCATGTCCAAGCTGGAATCAATGAACATGCTGCACCTTGTACAATCTGAATGGCAGTGAGCTATGCACATGAGAGACCTGAACCCCAGCACTGACATACATAGGACAAGCCGTACTGAATGATCCATAACACAGAAGCCACCACCACTCATGAGTAAACTCCCAGTACAGGTTAGCCAGAGAGTCACTCATCGACTCTCCTCAAGAGGAATCTTGATGAGTGGATGGGAGATGGTAGGTTTACCCTGGGTATCACTGTTATGTCACGGGTAGACGGAGGCACAGTATACTAACCATGACATATGTCATGGCAAACTACACCTACAATGTGTGTCGAAGGACAAACACACTCTCTGACTAGCATTAGAAATGGCCTAGGGCACATCGCTAGTGTTTGCCAATGTACACCTATGTTGTGGAATACACTACCAATGTTGGACAAGCCTGGTTTAAGTAGTTCATATCTGAACATAATGCAACATGGTCAGATGTGCACAACTGGCCCCTAACCAGGCTGTTGTGCTCACTATGAAAATGTAAAGCAGTGATGGGACTAAAGGCCAAGATACTGTCCACCGCAGTGAAAGTACTGAACCAGTGCACTATACGGTACTACAGTGTTAGGTCAGTATAAAAGGATGTTGACAACTGTATGCAAAGTATCCCATGCAAACCCTGCAGGCAGAGTATAATCCCTGTTGTGTTCAGACACAAAGCAGTTGGACAGTAACTACACAACATGACACACAACACACAACCATAAACGTGAGATATTGTTGAAGTTCACACTCATCCACAAATGTGGTGGTCTGCAGAGTTCAACATATGGAAGGCTCACACTGGGCATGCCCGCACACTTTGAGAAATGAGACCTATGTCAGACAACATGCCATGGGAAGCCTGAACTCGGCATGCTCACACATTTAGGCCAAATCTCAGTTTAGCATTTGGCCACACATATCTGGTATTTGTACTTGTAATTCCAGGAACCAACCACATTACAGCAATCTGCCCAGTGCACACAGTTAAATGACTACAGAGACATATGTGATATAGTGGATCCCTCCCATATTCAAACATCTCCCACAGATACACAAGTTGTTCATACAAACAGGGAATGCTATGGCAATAAAAACCTGCAAACAGTCTATCAGCAACAAATATTGTGCATCTGACAATTAAACATATGGGTGTAGAGGTCAACACTAGGCTGTTTGCCCTAGGGAATGACAGCTTAGCCAGAGTGTGCTTGGCATCTGGCTCCCCAGTACAGTAGGCTACTGTGCCACTGTAAAGTAGGTCACATAAGGCACCATGTGAGGCTAGTGTGCTGTGCCTCTGTCAAGCAGGGACACAGTGGAGATCCCAGGGATTGAATTTGCTAAGCCACATCCATGTTTGTGTGTGCTGGAAGAGGGTTGCTGAGGACCTCTAACAGTACATGGGCGTCAATAACAGACTGAGGGGAGCCTTATCTGCATTGTCTGGACAATTTCACTGTCAACACTTTGTCGTGATGATTATGAGGGATTGAAGTGTCGTGCCAGTACTGTTCAGAGATGTCCTCCCTCTGTGGGCTACTGCTCTGCAATGTATTAGCTCACTCTGTCTGTTGGACAGCTCATATATGGCTGGTGTACACCTGACAGGTGTCCTGTTGTGGAGCAGTCATGGGTATATTTGGGATAGCATGATCAATGCAAACCTTCCACATGCTCTTAGAATGTACTTGTCAAGGAGTATGCAGGGTGGCCTGTATACTCCCCCAGCATGGGTCCTTTGAAGTCTCCCACCCCAGTCTTCACAAGTGTAAAGTCTGCTTTTGATAAATACACTTTGTTTGCAGTGACTACCTTGTCTGGGGGCGGGGATGGGATATGGATGTCCAGGGAAAGGTGGGTATGGCCACATATCAACAATGGTGGTCTACCTCTGGTGTGGAACAGTGAGTACCCATGTTGTAGATGGTCAGGTGCAATATGTATTCCCCCTTGTGGCTGTGGTGAGTGGTCCTGCCATAGCACATGGACTCACAAATTGTAGTGGCTGTAGGGTAATGTTGTAGCGGCCTGAGTAGTTCCCACACACAACATACCTGTACTTGATGTTAACAACTGGAATGGTGTATGTGAACACCTGCATATCTTGGCACTGTTCCTAGGGAAGCAAAGTGTGTCTCCTGGATGTGGGAGGGGTGGTCCAAACTGGTTGTGTTGTGTGTTACAGGTCCTGTGGTCATGAAGCATGGTATAGAACATAACCTGCCAGTGCGATGTGCATAACTGACCCTGAAGTAGGTGGCTGCAAATGTATATATATGCTTTCCCCCACCTGACATTTAGTACTAGATGTACATACCTCTGTAGAAATAATGATGTCAGCACCCTATAAATACTGCAGGTGCAGAACAGATGCCCAGTAATTCGGATAGTGCGCTCTGCTAATGCGTCTCCCTCAAGTGTCATAATATAGTTAGGTAGGGGGTTTGAATCCTGCAAATGCTCAGCATGTGTGTGTGTGTGTGTGTGTGTGTGTGTGTGTGTGTGTGTGTGTGTGTGTGAGTGGGGTTGGTGTGTGTGCAAGTCTGTGTGAGGGAAATGTCCCTTTTGGCAACTGGGAAAACACAGTACAGGATGCACATTCCCCTTTCTAAACACTGATGATGTCAGCACCTTATAAGTACAGCAGGAGAAGGGAAACCTCCCAGTAATGCGAATAGCGCGCTCTACTAATGCATCCATCTCGAGTGTCATAACATAGTTAGGTAGGGGTTTGAATCCTGCAAATGCTCAGTGTGTGTGGCGGGGGGTTAGTGTGTGTGCAATTCTGTATGAAAGAAATGTCCCTTTTGGCAACTAGGAGAACACACTACAGGATGCACATTCCTCTTTCTAAACACTGATGATGTCAGCACCCTATAAGTACAGCAGGAGAAGGGAAACCTCCCAGTAATGCGAATAGCGCGCTCTACTAATGCGTCCGTCTTGAGTGTCATAACATAGTTAGGTAGGGGTTTGAATCCTGCAAATGGCAAGTGTGTGTGTGTGTGTGTGTGTGTGTGTGTGTGTGTGTGTGTGGATGTAGGGTGTTTGTGGGGGGGGATGTAGGGTGTGTGCAATTACATGTGTGAGAGAACGGACCCTTTTGCCAACCAGTACAACACACCAGCTGCTGCATATACCAATCTCTACACAGAGATGATGTGAGCACCCTACAAGTACAGCGGAAGAGGCCAAATCTCCCAGTAATGCAAATAGCATGCTCTGCTACTGCGTCTCTCACTACTGTCATAGCACAGTTAGTTATGGCTTTGAATTCCACACATGCCACATGTGTTTTTGTCACACAGAATGCCCATGTGTGTGGGTTGTTGTTCACAATAATGCATGACATTGATTAAACCAGTAATGGCAATGGACACAGATGATGTATGTGTGTGCCAAATACACATATGTACCTGTGACCTTCAATAGTTCCCATGAGTCATACCAGCCTGGCCACATATCCCTATCATGTAGTCCAGGGAGGTACATCACAGGTCAGCCATAGTGGCATGGACAATGACTGAGTCATATGTGTCCATGCCTCTGACTGACCTGTATGCTTGTGTCATGTGGTGAACCATAGTGCCCCACGGGCATATCACTGTGACCTTCACCTTGTCCAGCCTGGTGAGCGTGACCTCACTGTACCGGACAATAAAGGTACCTAACACAACTGTAGCATGTGTGTTGTCTAGCCGTACAGGCTGTGACTGTTTGGCACACAGGATTTGTGTGCTATGTGTTGCATGTGCTGTGTTCTGGCTTAACGTATGCCTGTGTGCCAGCTGCAGAGGTGTCTGCTGCTCAGGCAGGATGCTATTCTGAGGCTCCACGAATGGCCCAGTGTGTTCACATGTTTGGATTGCTGTCAGTGTAGGTCTACATCAGACTGGTATTGTAGTCACTGCAGTATTTCATGCCACCTGACAGGTTATGCCAGTACTGGGTTCGGACTGCTTAGTCCCCAGTTTGGCTATGTGGTTGCATCTCATACATGTGTTGTACGTCCATGTGTAGGGGAGAGGGTTGACTGTGTACATGTGGTAGCTGTGACATTGCCACATGACCCACATATACCACAACTGTACCATAGAGGTGACTGACAAGTGACCTTTGCACATGCTACCATAGTATTGTGATTGCCATGGTGATTAACAGCACATAGGGCCAATGGGGAACAAGGTACATAGGTTCATAGGTTCAACGGTTCATACTAGGCTATCTGCCCTAGGGCATTTATAAGCCTAGCTAGAATGTGTTTGGCTTTCTCCACCCATTTTAAATTAATTTGCCATGCCCTTTTCAGAGGTTAATATACTGTGCCTCTGTCTAACAGTGACACAGACGTGATACCCGGGGTAAACCTACAATCTCCCCTCCACTCATCAAGATTCCTCTTGGAGAGTCAATGAGGGACTCTGCCTAACCTGGACTGGGACTGTATTCCAGAGTGAAGAGAGCCTCTGGGTTATGAATCTGTCCCTCCAGCATGTCCTATTTATTTCAGTGCTGAGGTTCAAGTCTCTCAAGCACGTAGCTCGATGGGATTTGGATATTCTGAGGTGCAGCATGTCCATTAATTCCGGGTTGGACATGGCTTTATACATCAGGCACAGATCGCCTCTGAACAGGCGGTATGCCACTGAGTAGAGCTTGAGTTTCTTTAACCGGGCAGCATATGGCATCTGTTTGAGCCCTTTGATCCTCTTGGTGAGGTACTTTTGGGGTCTTTCCAGTTGCTGCAGGTGTCTGGTAAGGTACATCCCAACAGGGGCATTGTACTCAATTATGGGCCTGCTGAGGGATGAGTAAAGAGGCACAATGGGCTCCCCTGATCTAGATGTGAATCCCTTCATGATGAGGTGGGCTATATAAAATGATTTTCTAACCACTGTGGCCACGTGGTTGTCAAATGAGAGATTGCTATTAACTTGGGTCCCCAGGTCCCTAATTACTTATTCTGTACTTAATGGATTACCACCTATGTGGTAATTTGTGGGCACTTTGTTTTTGCCAAAGGGGATGACTATACACTGTTTGGCATTTAGCTTGAAGCCATGGCTCTGGCACCAGTTGTCTGTTTCTGTGAGGCCCTTTTGGAGGATGCTTGTGTCGGCTGGAGAGTCTATTATGGCGGCCAGTTTGCAGTCATCTGCGAACATGGTCAGCCACAGTCCTTCCATGTTGGCCTGTACCTCCGAGAAATATATACCGAACAAGAGAGGTCCCAGGACTGAGCCTTGTGGGACACCACTTGTAACTGTTTTGGAGTCTGACATGGCTCCAGCAATTCTAACCATGTGGGTTCTGTCCTTGAGCCAGTTTGCAATCCATCTAGTGACATAGGGGTTGATATTTAAGCTGGTGAGCTTCTCTACAATGCCCAGGTGGGATATTGTATCGAAGGCTTTTGCGAGGTCCAGGTAGGCTGTGTGGACCACCTTCCCTTCGTCAATGGCCTTGGTGACTGTTTCAAAGAAATCAACCAGGTTTAGGAGGCAGGATCTGCCCTTAACAAAGCCGAACTGGGTAGGACCCAGTGTCTGTAGGTCCCCAATATCTTTATTTATGAGGTCCATGATGATCCTTTCCATAGCTTTGCAGACCAAGATAGTCTGGCCTATGGGGCGATAGTTTCCAGGATCCGTTGGGGCAGCACCTTTATGGAGAGGGACCACTGTTGCTGTACGCCACTCTTTGGGCACATATCCTGTAGTAAGGCTGAGATCGAACAGTAGTTTTATGTTTGGGTTTAGCTCTTCTTGGAGTTCATGTAGGACACAGCCCGGGACATTGTCTGGTCCCATTGATGTTGTGTTTTTTGCTTTGGAGAGGGCGGCTCTTACCTGAGCATCTGAGATGTCAGGGGGGCAGCACTCTGCTGGGATAGATTTTGCCCTTTTGATGTGGAGGGGGGGGGGACGTTTGCGCTGAACCTGTCAGCTAGGATGTTGGCAATGTCTGTGGGTTCGGTGTTTCTTTTGTCATTTGGGACTAATTCTGAGCATATCTGGGAATTACCACCCAGGTTCCTAACATAACTAAAGAAAGACTTTGTGATTATCCTTAGTGTCCTGTGCAATTTCCTCTCGAAGCTGGCCTTAGACAATGTTATGAGTGCCCATAGTTGTTTGCTAATACTGATCAGTGATGCCTTCCCTTTTTGGGAATTTGCTCTATCATTTAGTAGCTTCCTCCTTCTATTGTATAGTTTGTTTATGGCTGGGGTCCACCAGACAGGACGTCTGCCTTTGGAGGATTGGGTCTTGGTTTTATTTGGGTGTAGTGAATGTGATTAGTTAGCACTGGCATATATGACTGCTCACGTGGACAAATGCCAGGTAAGTCATATGCAGTGTGGCACAGGCAACGTACATGTGAACAGGACAAACAGTGACGTTCTGTGAAGTGAAACATGGACATACATATAGTAAGCTATGCAGATGTTACTAGGAGTCCACAGAAGCTCTGTAACTCTGCATTACCGGTGGGATCAGTGTTCCAGGGTAACTGCAAGCAAACATGCATGCAAACAAAGCTACAGTAAGCAGGGCTGCATGTAGTCCATTGTACAACAAACAAGCTGTACCACTTCCACTAGGTGCAAATATGCAGGCACTATACACATGTACATGGAAATCCACAGGTCAGAAGGCTAGGGTCCAGTCTCAGCGCACACAAGTGTACAGACCATGTACTGTCAGGATGTACAATAACTGGATGGAAACCCAGGTGCTCATACCTGCAGTAATACACATGTCAAATAACAGACACTGAGCCTTCACTCAGTGGTTCCATACTTAGTAGGATGTATGCTACCTGGCCTGCCACTACAGTATCACTGACATGTATGGGGACTCTCGCTCCTGTGACAGTTAGTTTTGTGTGTTGGGGCTGTCTAGCATGGTATGAGATGTGAGCTTGCAGTGCTAGGGTGCTCCTGTGTGTCCTGTACCAGTCGTGTAGTACTGCACACATATCAACATCCTCATACATCCACATTGCAGAGTCCAGTGTGGGCAACATGCCACATGCAGTTTACATGTCCATCATTGCGTATCAATACTTTCATTACCTTATCCCCTGTGCTACCTGTGTATGTAGCCTTCTGTTGACTTCCTTACCACCAGTATGCCAACATGTGCAGATGATACACTATGGTACTTACCATGGGTGTAAACAGCACTACATGACAATCATACCCTTACTGCATCAGGCATGCTGGGATATACCCACAATTATATCAGCACACAGTACTGTTAACAACATGATACTATTACTTCATGTCTATGTAGTCACCCTGTGCATCAGCAACATGTTAACCTGTATCTGCACTGATGTTACAGATTGCAGGAGGTGGCACAGTTTCATCATATGCACAGGGTGTGAACTTGGTATGCCTGAGTCAGCCACCAATACCACCAATTGACATGTATGTGTATGTGTGTTGGTGAGGGACAGCAGTACAAGGTGGGGCAATGTTGATGCAGTGTGTGCGTGTATGCGGTAGCCCTAGGTGTTGTCAATTCGCATGTGTGTATGGATGCACACAGTTCCACCTCATGGCTGCCATATACTGGTGTTTGTGGACAGCCACAGACTGTACCTGCCAGGTCATACAGATCAGTGTCTCTGGGCACGGACACGGTATCCAGACTGGGTACTGTCATCAGAAGCAGGTGTTCATTGACTGGACACAGATCCCTGTCGGGCCTGGCCAGAGCCACGTGCACGTGGTCTCCTGGGGCGGTCTGATGACAGCACAGACCCAACATTGCTGGGACTGCTGCTGGCACTATGGGGGCAGCCACGGCCCTGTTGTCATCCGCGACTACTACCAGCTGCTGCTGTTGCTGGCATACGCCCACTTCGACACCTCAACCGTCCACCATCGCCCTGGCTCATGGACATGTAGTTGTGGAACCAGTCTAATATGTCCCCACAACATCTATGACATCTGTGAAATTACGGATGGCAGCCGCAATGTCATGCATACTCAGTCATGGCTGTGCGACATGCTGTCAGCTCCCTCAGACCCTGTCTGGTGTACCGTTCCATACGTGACTGTGCCTGCATGACAGCCCAAAACATAGCTGAGGTTGTAAGACCTCTGTGGGCACGTCTGACAGGGGCAGTACGCCCATGGATGCTCCCACGAGAACCCCTGGACATCTGTCTGTGTGGTACCATCTCAGGGCCATGCTCATGGCTGCTGTGTGGGGACGCATGTGCCACAGATACCACATTACCCCATTACCCTGGTCAATGCCCACTGTATCCTGTCCATCACCTAGGGACATTGGTGACAAAGGGTGTATTGCCAGGATAACTGTGCGCATTGATGGGGTTGACAGCTGTGTACTGTCAATTGGCTGACCAATGACGGACCCTGGCATACCTTCCTGTGCCATTACACAGCTGTCATCATTATCAGTACCCATGGCACCTGATTCAGGTTCCCTGCTGCATGACACCAGAGCAGCACCAGAACCTGTGGGAGGGAAACAGGAAACACAGTTTACAATGTCTACACAATATTACCAGTGATGCACACATCCACACATGCACAGGTGCACACATGCACACAGTTGCACACTACTCAGTATGCGAGATATCAACACACAGACACAGACACACCTGCATGCATACACAGAGCACTACTCAGTGAGCCTATTATTACTATTACTATCAAGACTATTAAAGGTATTGTTAATACACACTCACCAGCATGGATAGGCTGCATTGCTGTTACACCAGAGGGACCTGCAGAAGTGAGGAAACTAATGTCAGTGGGCACAACTGTGCCATTGTTACTGAGTATGATACAGGTCAGTAGTACAACAGTCGCCTTTCACAGGTCAGCTGCTGATATTGAGAATATCACACTTGCACATTGAATACTATGATGACAGCTACAAACCAAGGACACACCTCACACATGCATTAACTACCAGTGTACACAACAGTCAAATATACATATGGCATATTACCTGCATGCTCATAGTCTTGCTGCTGTGTGGCTCCAGCCTCCATCATAATGCATGTCTGCTGCTGCTGTTGTTGGCGGGCTGGAGCCACAACACTTATGAGTAGTCCCTCCAGTCTGGTGAGTGGGGGATGTGTAGCCACCCCACCACCTGTGGCAACCTGTTGCCTGTTGATGTCCGACGCATGCTGACGGACATTTCTGATTAAATCACTGCAGTGATGTCATACCTGCTCATATGTCCTATTATGCGTGCCTATGTCATTTACCCAATGGACCAGGTCTTGCCACAGTGCAGCCCTCTCCTGCTGATTCTGGCTGGTGCGGGAAAAGAGTATTGCATAATCCCGCACCAGGCTCTGGTGTATCTCCTCATCCTCAGCTGCTGAGTAGGCTGGATTGCGCTGGTGAGCCATAGTCCTGTAAAAGGAAATAACAGGATATCAGCTAAATATGTCAACAGAATTTGGCACGCATACTACACATGCTACTCGACTGTTGTGATACAACATATCTCACATATATAGCATCAGTCTGTCTATTGGTGGATACACATGTAAATGGCCAGGTATCAGTGCTCAGCCAACAACTGTGCAACAGTACCTGGCACACTCAATATGAGGTACTACCAAACCCCAGCAGTCAGAACACTGATTCAGGTCCAAAGCACCTCCTCACTCCGGGGGTTTGTATCAAGCTACTGTATGGGGTACATCAACAACTACTGTGAGCTGACCACAAAATAATTGCCCTGGATATACATATCCCACCTCCACCACCAGCACAAATGACTATAGTGAATAACATTTCAAATGCAAACGTTACACATTGTAACAGTGACATGGTATCCTTTCATCCCACTGGGCCAGTGGAAGACACAACCCACAATGCTGACCCCTTCACAAATTATTTCTACGGACATCTCCATGAATGCATGGATCATGCAATCCCATTTAAGAGCAAGACACTCTCCACAAAGGGACAGCATCCTATCTGGTGGACCCCAGTCATAGACAGATTGTATAACAAAAGATGGAAGCTACTGCAAGACAGAGCATAATTCCATAAAGGGAAGGCATGTCTGATCAGCACTAGTAAGGAGCTATTTTCTCACATACAAATATCCATGGTCAACTTTGAGAGGGAAATCAACAGGGACACTACAGATAACTACAAGGCCTTCTTTAGTTATGTTAGCAACCTGGTCAGAAACCCTCCACTATGCTCATAGTTAGTACACAACAAGAAATAATTCCCTGAACCCACAGATATTGGCAACATTGTGGCAGACAGGTTCAGTGCAGGTTTCCCCCCTCCCTCTCCCCCAAAATAAGACATAGTTATCCCAGCTGACTGTAACCTCCCTGTCATCACAGTTGTCCAGGTGAGAGCCGCCCTCAGGAAAGCACGATACACAACATGAATGGGACCTGATGGTATCCCCGGTTGCATGCTACATGAACTCCAAGAGGAGCTAAACGCACATATAGAAGTGCTATGTAACACTAGCCTGACTACAGGATATGTACCTGTACACTGGCGCACAGCAGCAGTGGTTCCACTACACAAAGGAGGCATGTCTACATACCACTACAATACAACACAATACAATACATTACAATACAGTACAATATGCTGTTGCCCCTGGGACTACAGCAGCATACTATTCTGCTACCCTGACCATTGTGACACGTGATGTGATGGTACCTGCTGCTGTCAAACAGTTACACAGGGTGACTCGTATGGCATATTACCTATCTGACTAACATTCAGCAGGGGTATGTGTGACATGTACTCATGGGGGAGTCTTGCTTCTTAACGCTGTGTGGTGTATTGCAGGGTATGTCTTCTGTGGGTAGGAACCTGTACCTCCACCATGTGCTCTGTATTGCAGTGTCACGGACGACACACAGCAGTCATTTAGGTTGTGGATGGTGTGAGGTGTTACTATGGTTGTTGGGCATCTGTCATGGGTGTGACTTAAGTATGTAAATCCAGGAGTTGTAACCTCTATGTGGGTAGTATGTGTGTACTCTGTGGTGTTGTCAGTCACTGTGCATTGGTAATGTGTTTGAGTGCATTGTCACAGTGTTGTACAGGTCACTGTGTCCTTCTCCATATCTGTAGCTGTCATGTGAGGTACATACCAAGGCAGCCATTATGTGGTGTGGAGGGGTACACTGACCTACATGTCCGTAGCTGACACACCATGTCTGGTGACACATACCATGTGCAGGTATTCCATGAATAGTGTGCCACTGTGAATATCATTGGGGGGACTATTGTACACATTTATGACCCTGTTCACCCCTGACACATGCATTGGTGGGCAGCCAATCACATATCTGGTGGTTACTGGTGTAGGTGATTTGACATGGGGTATGGTACTCCAGCTTTGACACTGGTGTTCACTCCATGCCTTTGTCACCAGGCACCTGTTGCAATACATATGTACACATGTGCCTCACTCAGAATATATATGCATCTCTCTCTCTCTTATATATATATATATATATATATATATATATATATATATATATATATATATATATATATATATATGCATCTCTCTCTCTCTCTATATATATATATATATATATATAGATATATAGATATATAGATAGATATATAGATCTATATATCTATATATCTATATATATAGATATATATATATATATATATATATATATATATATATATATAGATATATCTATATATATATATATATATATATATATATATATATATGTCTGTCTACATATACACATATATATATTGCTGTACATATATTGCTATAGATATGGAGAGAGGTGTGTGTGACAGAGAGGGGGTGAGAGTGACAGAGGGGGTGGTACAGGGGGAGTGTGAGATCGTCATGTACAGTCATACCTATAGATAGTCAGATCTGTCTATGTATATGTATCTACATATATCTATATCTGTATGTGTGTATTACATATATATGTTTGTACATATTCTATCTATCTACATATGTCTATGTATTCCTATATCTCTCTTTATGTATGTATACATATATGCACATTTTATATATATATATATATATATATATATATATATATATATATATATATATATATATATATAGATATTGACATACATACGTATGCATATGATAGATAGGTATATTAACATGTTTGTTTACAAAACTGTATACACACACTAACATACTGCTAAACATACATAACTGTGTAACCTACTTTGTACATTGCACTACAACCTACATTCAACCTACATTGATATGTGCACATAGATGCTCTCACATACAAATGTATGTACAGCCTTCACTGATAGTTGCTGTATGTCCCCTGCCCTTTGCACATCTTCATATACATATGGATACAGACCAATGACACATATGGAGGGTTCACAGTATGTAGACTTTTATAGTATTACTTTACATTACCTGTGTTTGTCACAGCTGCTTGTGTTGCCGTCTGGTTTTGTGTCCTGCTGCTCCACTTGCCAGTTGTCAGCTTTCAGTTGGTTGTTGCTGACCAGTTTTGTTTGTGTATGTTTAATTTGTTTTTCTCTGTCTCTCTCTCTCTCTCTCTGTCTCTCCCTACCTCCACAGGGTGCAATGAAAGTATTGCATGTGTGGACTGGGAGTACAGCATGCTTTTGTAGGTATCTCATATGTCCATGTGATGGCCTCTGCACCAATTGTTAGCCAGCATTTGCTAATTGCATGCAGCCAGTTTTGTACTGATTGCAGTTCTCACTGTGATTTCAGGACAGTGCTATAAAAAGGTATGTGAGATGGGCGTAGCCCTTTCAGATTTTAAGGGCAGGGACCATGCTGGTATGCTGTGGACACTGTTCTGTGAGTGTAAAGGTTAGTATCTCTCCCATATTTCCGGCTGTGTTGAAGATTAACATTTCTCCATTCATTTCTCCAGTTTTCTGTACTAAATGTGTATGTACACTGACACCTAAGACTACTACTACTGTTAATGTGGGTGTGTGCGCTTTCCTGTGGGACATGTGGTGTAACTGGTGTATAGCAGTGGCTCTTGCACTTTGTTGCTATGGCTTCAATATTTGCCCTTTACAGTCACTACTTGTATGCCTGCTAGGTGTCTTGACTGTAGTGTGTTGCTGTGGCTTTCCTATTTTCCATGTACATTCACACCTTGGAATGCTTGCTATATCTGCTAGGGTGTTACTGCATGCAGTGTGGTCTGGCCATGGTGTGGGCATTGACATCTATTAGGGTATTTGAGTATGCTGCTGAGCAGGCCCCAGAGACACTCAGGTGCATCTGTTATCTGCCTCATGGAATGGTACATATCAGTGGGGTACACCCATTTAATTGTCTGGTATTCTGCAGTTGTGACTGTGGGATAGCATGAACATATGTATTACTACACTATTTCTGCCGTGCAAGTGGTGCATACTTTCAGGAATTCATAGTTACCATTGCATGTGTTGTAACACCTTTCTGCTTACTGTTTCTACATTTCACATGGAGTCTTTGGGGCATCCCTGTAACTCAGTCACTGTTGCTATGTCTAGGCTCTTAACTATTCAAATATGGTAGTGTCAGACCTCTCAAGTGTACAGATATTTGCAGGTTGTCCACATTTCTGCCTCATATTTTGGTCAATATCTCATGAACATCTCTTTCTGGCAAGTCACTCTGGGCTCAAGTCAGAATATAGTGACAAACATTTAAGTTTCAGACTTCATACCCTTCCAAACATCAAACAAAATGCGGAACCTGTTACTCTCTGAAGTGTCTAAGTTTGTTGTAACATTATTTGGAATGTGTCCCTGTTTTTGGCCCTTTGCTCCACATATTTTACTACTTGGTCTGGATGTGTTCCTGTAAGAGGTTGTGGGGTATGGGCAGTGATTATCCTGCTGTGAGTATGTGTGTGGCTTGCAAGGTGCTACAGTGACATTATTACCTACTAGCTACCAACTAGCATGGCTGTTTCTGTTTACACACTACTATTATAGAAATCCACTAGATTTGACAGTAAATATACATGACATGCTTTATGTACTACACATCCTATATTCCCTTTACATTCATTCCTACTATTACATGATATATTTATTGTAGCACAATGTTCTTATATAACAGTCATGGCTTAGTGGTAAGTCATGCAGACTAGTGTTTCCAAGGTCCTGGGTTCGGGACTGACAGTGGGATTTTATTTTGCTTTTGAACAGACTACAGGATCTGTCATTCAGAGTGACTAAGGCACTTTTAAGCAGTTGTAACCGGGTTAGCGCTGGTTTTCGTGGAGCTCCCGTATGCGCACTGGCGTTCAGTTCCGCGCACACCCGCTTACAACCGCTTAAAAGTGCATACTCTTGTGCACACCCGCGTTATTTTCTTTGAAAGAAATGAAAATGGGGAGACAGGAAAGTGGTGAAAAAGGGGTCACAAAGAGGGTAAGACAGTAGGGAAACAAGCTTGGGTTTTGCAGGATGGATGTAGGTAAGGCCCATAGCTGCCCATTTCTTCATCAGCAACAGCTGTACATATGTGTGTAATTTGGTGTGACATTTGAAACCTTCCACCCCTGAGAGAGGTGTAAGGACAACAATAGTACTTGTTGTACAGCCAATTGTAATTGACAGTTTCCATGTCCAGCAGACATGTGTGCGAAATGGGCAGCTATGTATGGGGCGCAATTTTTTTGTGGGTTCAGAGTGCCCCCTTTTTTTTTTCAGGTGAGAGTGGTATGTCAGGTAAAGGAAGTCTGTATAGCTGGGGAGGGAGGTTGGGTAGGTCAACAGACAAGACAAACAAGATGCATACAGGGGCAGTGGATGACACGTGTGGGGGGTTACACAATTGACGGGGACGGATGTTTGGATATCCAGCGCCCATGAGCCCACAGATGGCAACAGTGGAACTGATATCCCCACCCATGGGCAGTTGCCACTGTGCCCTCACTGCCCAGGATGGGGCTGTGCTGGGGGCTGTGTAGGACGGGCAGCAGGCATGCCAGGTAGTTGTACCAGCTGTGCCTCAAGCTGGCGTAGGGGCCCAAGAACAGTTTCCTGGATCTCCCTACGCACCACAGTCCGGACGCTACGGAGGGTGAGTGGTGGTTCTCCTTTGGCCACACTTGCAGAGGGGGGATGAGCCCCATCCCCTGCAGCGCTTCCACCCGCATGTGGCACAGGGCCACCGGAGGAGGGTCCAGATTGGGCATTACTGCCAGGTGCACTCGCCAGCTGAGGTGGGAGAGGTGGGTCCGCTGGAACTCGCCTTCCCTGTCATCCTATGTTTTGCATTATGTCATGACAGTTTGGGTTAGTAACATACAATACCATTCACAATTAGTTGTAACAGCATGCATTAGTATTCCCATTAACCAAACACCCAGATATTCACACCATTGAACAGCGAGCATAACACATGCATAATTTGAGCAGCAATACACAGTCCAACAACATGCAGGGTTGCTTGATGGCAACAGGCCATCAGGTTTGGATGTATGAACAGGGCAGATGCATCAACATACATGCAAATATGTATGACCCAACAGGACAAATGTCCAGGGGTGTTAATTGTGATTGCACATACCAATTTCACATGGAATGGATTATATGTGGTTATGGGGTAGGGTGAAGAAAATATAATTAACACCTTCAAATACCAATACATATGCTGTACATTTCTAATAGCTGCATATATATATATATATATATATATATATATATATATACACACACTACAGTTCTACCTACAGTTTCCTATGTGATAACTACTTCAAGTTGGTGATGGGAATGTTACTGCTACATCAATATACATTTTCATTTTATTCATACACGTTCATATCTGGCTCTGTTCAGCTACATCATCCTGCTACATTTGCTTTATATAGCTATAGACAACTGTGGATGTTTGGTATTTCAGACAATCATACTATCTGCATATTGCAGACTGAGAGCAACATATCCAGATTTTGGGATACACATTCCAGCTGCAGGAAAATTTTGAACACATTTCACAGTTTGGTTCTGCTTGTCACATTCATTTCATTCTGTACCGACTGCAGTATACTTTATTCAGGAGTTATTGCTACTTTATTGGTGGATTCATAACTCTTTCTCACACTCTCTCACTTGTTTTATTTTTACAATTCAGGATGGTACTTACTTCTAGGCTTTATTGACATGTTTTACCTGTAGTTATTACAATCCTTTCCAACAGTCTCACTTCTGTCATGTTTCAGTATTTCAACAGGGATATATTTCACATGTGTTTTGCTCATCTTCTGCAGCTGTACTTTTCAGCCTGCTGCAGGTTGTGTACTATTATATTACAGGTGGGACATCTTTATTTCAGACTTTATTTCGGACATTTTCATTTTTCTGTTTGGATTACAGACTGCAACACACTTTTGTAATCAAGCAATACTTGCAAACACTCTTACACTGTTACTTGCACATTTTATTACTTAGTGACTATACTGCACTCTTTTGCTAACTGTCATTCTTTTATATTTATTTACAGTTACAGGGAGAGGATTACTGACCTGCCTGGTGGCGCAACCGCACCAGCCTATCACCATAGGCTCTGCGGTTCGCAGAACGGACACCTGCAGCTGTAATATAAATAAAGTAATATTGGAATACACATCTCCATAATATCAGCTAGGTTAATTTCTTACATACATAATTAGATGTAACTTACTCAGTAGTGGGGCATTGGGCATTTGCCGGGCCTCCTGGATCCAAAGGTTCAGTTGGTCCTGCTTCCGTCTCTTCAGGTCTGCATGGTGGTGACGGACCTGCTCACCAGTCCTTGGAATCCCTGTGGCACTGGTAAGATCATGAGCCAACCGGTCCCACGCCTCAGCCCTATATGCTCCCCACAGGACCTGGCCCTGCATGAGATGGGCCTCATGATTGTGGCCAAGGAGCCAAACCATATATTTGGACTCCTCAACGCCCCACCTCTATGCTCGAAAGCAACTACCCTCACCTACTCCTGACATTCTGGCTGCAAGTTAGTTCTACAATCGGTTATGCTGTGTATTCCCACCTATGGGGCTTATATATGCCGTTTTTCCCACACTTATCTGTGATTGGCCATTTTGGAATTGTATCAGCTTCACAAAACCTGCTTTGTCATGCTCCTCTTTCTATTCTTTCCTATATATTTGCTATTACTGCATTTCTAAGTACAGCTGTCATGGCTTAGTGGTTCAGTACCTTGACTATGGTGCATGGTATCCTGGGTTCGAACCTGGCCACTGCTTTTTATATTTTATGACTGTCTAGACAGGCTAGGAGGTGTGTCTGTGTAAAGGCAGTTTTGTTACAGCTTGCTCAACGTTGCCCATCGGTTAGCTTGTTGGCGCGGTGTGCAGCTCCGCGCAAATGGGTTACGCTGGTTTACTCTTCATTTGGCTGTCAGCACGCATATTACTCTCAGCTCAGCTAGGGGCACACAATTTCAGCATGTTAAACCACTGCTCACCTACGGGCACTCATTTTGCACCTGTTGAACCACTGCTCACCTTCGGGCACTCATTTTACACCTGTTAAACCACCTACGGGCAGATGCACTCAACTTGTTAAACTGTAGCTCAGCTATAGGCATATCTGGCATTTTTTATTATTTTGTTATCTTATATTTCTTCAAAGTAAATGGCCCATTTCATTACATTTTACATGTAATATAATTTTATATGTGTGCATATATGTCAGGAACTTGTTTCGTGCTTATTTCACTAAAAATAAAAATTGATGTTGTGGGGGCTCGAACCATGACTGCCTGCTCTTCAGCCAATGTCTCTACCGCTACGCTATTGCTTTCTGGCTTACTTTGCATAGTTAGTTCTTATATGCTTTTCTACTTACTGCTAACTGTGGCTAAGCTACGGGCACGTCCGCGCAAACGAGCACACTCACGGGCAAACATCTTTACAATTTAAAAAAATATATAACATGTTCATTTATATAATTTTATGTTCATAGTCTGTGGGGGGCATGTGTTGTGTTGTGTTGTGTTTATTCACATTTCCATGGACTCTGTCGTGGGGGTTTACTTTAGGCACTTTTACTCTTCTGGGGGCGTGTCCGTTTGCAGGGCTCGGCCTACGGACACGCCCCCTACTGTCTTCCACGGACCGTGTAAGCCTTAGGTGTGATTCAGCATGCCCTCATGCATATGCTTGACATGCTGACGTCACACCGTTTAACTGCAGCCTTCGTCTAAGCCTTGTAACTCTTACACAGAGGCTTTGTGAATCCTGCCCACTGTCTTTATAACAAAGGAGCATGCTTCCACATAATAATCTTTGTAAACTTTTCCTATTTGAGTTTAGTCCATGTCCCCATGATTGTATAGTTATAGTTGAATAGGGATTAAATGGAGGGTAAAAAATATCACAATGTATATATAAAGTCACAGACCACAAAGCAGTTTTACCAAAATTTAATACGAACTTAGCACTTTGGCACCAGGCCTTCAATGAGAACAAAATTCATTCAGTCCATCACACCCTATATATATTCAGTAAAATCAAACAATTAACTCATCATACAATTAATTCAATTACATATTTCCAATTACACTCCTTATTTAACCCCCAGGGTTCCAGAATGTTATATTTTAAAATAAGAATAGTTTCCTTCTTCATTAACTTATCTTTAATATGTAAGCCTTCTCCCACTGACACCTTTATTTTTTTCTAAAATACACCCTTCTAAACAATCAGTTCAGCATTGTATGCAGTCATAAAGTGTTGTCCTAAGGGGCTATCTATTTTTTGATTTTTAATATCCTGTATATGTTCCTGTAGGCGGATCTTAAACGCTCTACCTGTTTCTCCTATATAGTAAAGGTTACAACTACATCTTAGGGCATAAGCTACTCCCTCTGTGTTGCACATATACAAGCCCCTAGATGTAAACCTTATATCACTGATTTTAGAAAAAGTGTTTACTATATGTTTACAAACTGAGCACTTTTTACAAGCTATGGTTCCCATTCTAGTTTTCATAGGATTAAAATCTATAGTGACTCTGGTGGTACAAAATGTTTATGTACCACCATAGCTGCCAGATTCCTACTGCTTTTAATAAAAAACCTTAACCTGTCTCTACCAAATATCTCAGATCTTTATAATTTCTTACCATTTCCCAATATTTTTTAACTTCCTTAACTATACTGTCTGTCAATATATTAAATGTGGTAACAAGATATACTTCTCTATTTCCTTCTTCATTTATCCTTTCATTATTTATGTATTTCCTTCCTATTTCATTCTCCCTTATCACATTCCCAAAACATTACCATCTCTTACTGTTGTTCCATATCTGTATTCTATTACTTTCTTCTTGGATTCTTCCACCACTTTCCTATCATACCCCCTTTCTATAAAGATATATTCTGTCATTAATAATTCATTTTTGAGTACATCATTAGAACTGCATAATCTATTTAGCCTCAGAAATTCATTGTATGGCAATACAGCAATTAAATGGCCTGGGTGGCAACTAGTACCATATGTATTATTCTGGCCAAATTTCCTATGGACTGTTGTCTCCAAACAATTAATATCTACATCCAAAAAAGTAACCTTCCATCCCAATTTCAATACTAACTCATGAACAACATTACCATCACTTCTTCTAATTCCATTTAGTCTCTTTGTTATAATACTTTGTGTAATTACTGTTCTTTCCCTTTCCCCAGTCACTTCTGTCTCTTCTTTCCCTAGTATCTGTTTCCAGCATCTTTACGAAAACGATTGTTGAAATCTGCTGAATTCTGTGCTGCTGACAGCGGTGGATACTCTTCAGTATCATTCTCCCCCTCCATAGTAGCATCCGTCTCTTCTGAGGTAGCAAAAGACACTGAAGATGAAGCAGGCATATTCTTATGACTCATAACCCCTCCACGTGCTAACACAGACTTATTAGCTTGCGTTTCCATAGAAACACTGCCTCTTTGTTATAATCTTTAATGTCTCTTGTAATTTTATTACTCTTTCTACCAATTCTTTTTCAAAAGACAGCAGTTTCTTGTTAATTTCTCCCAATAACTCATCCATTCTAGAGTTACTGAGATGTTTTTGCAAGTCATTGCTTACCCGGTTAGCTTCCTCCTTCAATGTTTGCTGTTTAAGGAAGTCCCTTTCTATAAGTATTTTGACCCATTGCATTGCACAATGGTGAGCCTATGCTAACCATCTCTGTTTAAACAAATCATCTTCTCTACTTGTTGGTGTAGTAGGGGATTTAAACACCTTTAGTCCCCTCGGAGCTATATCAAGTTCCACATACCTCCTTAAATACAGAATGTTCAGATGAGTGCTCATTTCTCTCCACAGCAAACTTTCCAGCTTCTCATACAGTTCACGAACTTCAGCAGACAAAGTACCTCCTCCATTAGAACCCACTGCTTGGAATGGATTTTAAAACGGCGATCACGCACACCTTCATATCGATCCCATACATTCGCCGTTATACCAGCAGATGTGTTGCATGGAGTTTCTGATATCTTTGTAGTTTTTTTGCTATTTTACTGCTTTGTTGCTGTGTTTTTTTTTTTTTTTTGGATTAAATGGAGGGTAAACCTGCGCTTATGTGAAGGTGAGCAGCTTAAGGTGAGAATATTTGGCAGAGATGTAAGGAAAGAGTGGTAAGAGGACCACAAATCATAGTGATATACCATCAAAGTGGCAGAGGTTCATACCAGATTTCGATGATCTTGGAGAGCTGAGAATGCAAAGACATTCATGCAAAAATGAAAAAAATTAAGACATTTACAGAAAGAGCTGTTGAAAGCCCGGTAAAAGTTAATGATATATGAGAGGGGTAAATGCATAAGTTGAAGAAATGAAAGGTAAAAGAATAAAAAAAACTATAGTGTATAAGGTGGCCCAAGCTAAAAGATTCCTTAAGGTCAGTCAAAAATATTTGGCCCTTAAGTTTAGGTAGCAGTTGGTAAAAATTCTAGTGTCAGTTGGGGAGTATTTCATTATACCTGTTGACATACAGAACTATTTTGCTGAGTAATAGAGGAACATATGAGGGAGAGCCTACAGAAGGGCCACTGCCTGAAGAAACTGAAGCCTACTTTGAATCTTTGGATCTTGGATAGTTAGACCTAGACCAGGTCACACTTTTAACAAAGGCTGTGACGGAAAAGATGGGAGTTCACAAAAAGGAAGACCACTGAGCTAGATGATATGCCAAAAGAGGTATACAGGATGAGTAAAGAAGAGTGCAAGAGGGGTTTTATGGAGTTATCTGATTATGTTATGAACACTGGTCAAATCCTAGAGTCATGGAGGGAAGACACTGTCACAGTCTTATTAAAAGACCCCACACAGGTAGGTATGTGTAGACCAATCTCTGCATTGAGTCAAGTAAGTTATTTACCGCAATGTTAGCTAAAAATATAGCACATAGACTTTAACTTGTACACCACACTGGTTTGTTTCTAGAAGAACAACTTTTTACAATTTGGTTGTGTGTTTAAATTGTGTGTGTGTTTTGTCTTCTAGATAATTTACATCTGGTGGTTGAGTGTTTCTCTTGGGAATAGTATATTACAATTTGTTAAAGCTGGTGTTATATGTTGGGTAGGAAAACCATAGTAATAGATTTGAAACCGATTAAAGCCAATTTAGATGGGTCAGAATTGGATACTGTGTGTTCACAAGTATATTGTTAGGAGTTGAGTGATGAGAAGGATAAAAAAATCAGGAGTAGTTTAGGCTATATCAAACTGTGCAGAAAATAAGGAAGAGGTATCAGAGTTGTTAAGCCGTGGTGGTGCAGCAGTAGCAGTTGAGCTCTCTGAGTGAAGAGTAGAGCTGGAGGGAATGGTTTAGAGCAGGACAGTTGTTAATAAGTTTGTGAGCTGTGAATAATTGATTGTAGGTTAGACCGGTAGCTCTAGCCAGTCCGGATGTTTTAGTGCCTAGCACCTAGTAGTGGTGGCATCTATGAGGAAAGTTTACTGCAAATTTTGCAGTTTTGTTGTAGCAAGAGATAAGCTTGGTTTTAAGGTGGTTATTGTAGATTTGTAAGAATGGTGGCTACATAAAGAAGAGTTGGGAGGAAATGCTGACACTATGGTCCTCCTAGAGGAGTTGGTGAAGAAAGGTTTAGTATGGTAAAGAAGGCCAAGTCTAATGACTATGGAAATGTGCTGGTCATATTTTAGGTGGTCATCTAAGTGACACCGAGAAGTTTGTTTGGCTGACCATTTCTGTAGTGGTAGTTTTGGCTGGGAGAATTTTTAAATATTGCTTCTGTGCTTAGGTGTGAAAAGCATTAGATCTGATGCTGTCTGTGTCATTATTCATCACAAATGGGTCTTGGATCGACCTTGGATCTGAGCCAGCAGCTTACGCAGATCTCTTGTCAGTTTAGTGTTATTTCTCACCCCATCCGTTGTCTCGGTTTTCTTGCCGCATTTTCCCCTTCCATTAGTTTAAAAAAAAATTTTTTTTTCTCTTTCTGGGTGTGTGGATGATATCCAACAAGCCTTCAGATTTCAAAATATGCTCCTTGTGTGGTCAGAAAAGGCCTCATTCTGATTTGCACAAGGAATGTGTCTGCTGTTTGGGAGAGCCTCACCTGGAGGTTGAATGCAACATTTGTGCTGCATTCAACCCCAGGGCTCTTATGGAGTGACTTAATAAGTTAATGCTGAAAGGTTTGGCTCAGGGCGGTCCACTAACTTTGGACTCTCCTGCCAAGTCCTCTCATGATCCTAAGAATGGGTCTCCCCCTCCCTTTAACGGGTCTCCTTCTCTTGATAAAAAGCTGAGGCTCTCTGCTTACAGATTCCCAGATCTGAATCCAGCCTCTATAGCTTCAGATCTGGGCTCTTCCACTCAGAGAACCTCAAATTAGTCTGTCGGATCTGAGGTCTCGGCTCCTCAAAGGCCTTCGGATCTGACTCTGAGCAAGCCTTCACCAGATCCAACCCATTTGTCAGATCCATCTGGTGTACATCTCAAGGGGTCAGATCCGACTGTTCTATCAGATCCTATCATCATTGAGAGTGCACCATCTAGGTTTTCTAGGAAATCAGATCCGATGCATCGGAGTCTGTCCCCCTCCTGGGATTGTAGGGCATTGAGATCCAAGGCAGGATCTCCAGCTAGATCGGGTCATTCTTCAGCATCTTCCAGATCCTTCGGAAGCTAGCTACCCTCAGGTATGGACAGGATAATGAGGAGTTTCCTCAAAGCCCAAATCGAGTTGGGCTTTTGTCGTCCCCAACTCAGATGCCCCTGGGGACCTTCCCCATCTACAGGATTCAACTCTCCTCTTCTAATCCGTCCGAGTTTGGAACACCAAGATCAGAGTATTCCTAGTGAGAGGCCGACAGTGTCCCTCCTTCTCGACACAGTCAAGGACCCTGGCTGGCTGTGTTCCACTGCCCTTGGAATATACTGCGCCTCGGCCCTGTGAAGTTAGTGCTAGCTCCCTGTGATTGGGATCAGGTCCAGAATTTTTGGACCTTTCCCTTTCCTTGGGTGCTTCGGCACTGGACAGCTTGGGACCGATATTGTTGGGGGCTTTGCTGTACTGGAGCCCCCCCTCAGATGGCTACAGCTGCTGGGGAGGTGAGGGGAGCCATGACCAGCCCGTCGGCCTTCTGGGCAGTAGAGAAGACCTTCTTCATTCTGGTAGCCACCTCCCCTTTTCTAGTTTCTCCCCAGCCTCTCTCGGGTTTGGGTGCTGAGGCATCATCATCCTTCCAGGGTCAGCCCTCCCATGAATGCCTTCAGGCGGGCACTGCCCCACTTGGGGATCCTGTCTCTTCAGAGTCCTCCCCTGAGCCCATAGTGGAGGGAACCCCCTCAGAAGAGAACGTATAAGAGGAGAGACTTGGACTCCCCCAGAAAGTCCCTCAAGGAAGACACAGATTTCAAGGATGAAGATGGGTCCCTCAGGCTACAGTCTGAGGAAGTGTCTATGGGGACATCCTCGAAATTCTTAAGGGAAAAAGGTGGTTTGTATTCCCAAATCCCATCTTAGGAGGAATTGGTGTTCCTGAAGGCATTTGGAATGGGCCCATCTTCTACCTGGGTGTCCCCCTGCCAGCGAGCTATAGACCTCATCGCCGGCAGGGCTTGGAAGGAGCTGGACACGGTGGAACTGGTGCCCAAGAAAGCCGACAGATTCTCAGTCCTCCCAAGGATAAGGCCTTTTGGAGCAAGGCCGTCCCCGTTGATGCCAATATGGTGGCCACTGCTACTAAGAAGGAGCTAGCAGAATAGAACTCCTCTGTACATCCCCTGAACAGAGAATTCCAGGCAGCTGACCTCTTTGGAAAGCACATGTTTGGCTCTGCTGTATTCTGACTGAAAGCATCTAAGTATATGACACACTTTACATGGCTTCAGATGGATTTGGTGTCTGAATTCACCACTTCCCTTACAGAGATGTTGCCCCCGGAGAGTCTCAAACTTCTCTCCTAAGCTGTCTACTCTGACTTTCTTAGCCAATGTTTCAATGAGGTTGATTTCTAATGCAGCAGGGGCCAGCTTTTAAGCGGCTGGCACTGGCATTGCCATTCAGTACCATGCTTGGCTTTGCCTTTGCTGGTTTGTGGAACCCTTCGAGACATCCTTTACTAATGCCCACTTTGGTTCCACCTTATTCGGGCTATCCATCAAGGAAACATTGACCCACAGCGAGCAGGAGGGCAAGACTCTGTCTGCAGTAGGAATCAAGTTTTCTACTCCCAACATTCCTTTTCCAAGGTTCAGAAGGGAAGTAAGAAGCTTTGGTTCTGCAGGACTCTGTCTTCCTTTCAGGATGCTTCCCCAGAATCCTCTTCCACAAGCCAGGGCAGGGGATTAAATGGTAGGTGCTACCCCACAGGTAGAGGGGTGTCTCGAGAATCTTTCTCGGAGAAGCCCTTTCAGTACTCCTGAAGCGCTGCCTGACTGTCCTGTCCTAGAGACAGTTGGGGGATGATTTCCCCCTTCACCCACTAGCCTGGACAAGTCTCCCCTCCAGTCAGGGAGTGTTAAAGATTATTTCCAAGGGTTACTTCACTCCCTTTTCAAGGTCCCCTTCGGTTCTAAAATCTCTCCCGAACATTCCACCCCACCAAAGAGAGTTGGCCTATCTCGAGGTTCAAGACCTTCTTCAAAAAAGAGGTCCCAGCAGGACGAGGGCCCGGAAATTACTTTCTTCTTTTTGATGCCAAAAAAGACAGGGGATCTGCATCTGATTTTGGACCTCAAGAGAAGTAAACGTATCACTCAAGAAGTCCAGGTTCCAGATTGTCACTGTCCAGTCCATTCTGCCTCTGTTGTGAAAGGACGATTAGATGTGTTCAGTGGATCTCAAGGATGCATACTGTCATGTCAAGATCGGCAGATGCTTCGAGGCATCTGCGCATTCGGTTAGGAGCAATTACTCTGGGGCCATAGCAATGCAAACCAACAAACATGGTGGTGGTCTGGTATATTAACAAGCAAGAGGGAACGCGGTCTTATCCTCTGTACAGAGAGGCCATGAGAGCGTCAGAATGGGTGATGTCTTTCAGGCACTTTCTTCTTGCAACTCACACTCCCGGCAGTTCCAACGTGCTGGCCGACAATCTCAGCAGGTTTATCTCGAGTCCCCACGAGTGGTACCTGAATCCACCACTGGCAGGTCAGATATTTGCCCGTTTGGGTCAGCCATGCAATCACATATGCAGCAACTATTTTACCCTTATTCCCCCAGCGGGGGAGTCAACCAGGAGGGTTCTGATTCACGATTGGCCGCTGGGACTACTATGCTTATTGTCCTACTCCTCATATTTCCAAAGTCTTATAGAAAGCTCGTCACCTGAAAACTCCTCTCATCGTCATTGCCCTTTTTTGGCTTTATCAGGCATGTTTCTCCCGTCTACGGTCTCATCTAAAGTATCCTCCCTAGATCTTGGATTCCATTCCGGATCTCATTTCCCATCTCTGGGGGCTTCCACTTACCAACCTCCGGACTCTTTGTCTAACCGCTTGGTTTCTCCAGTTCCAGTAATCCTTTCACAGTCCAGGCTTCCCTCCCTAGTAAGGAGCATCATTTTGGCATCTCAGAAGTGATCTATGAATAAGGTGTATTCCAGTAAATGGAAAAGATTTTCTATTTGGGCCAGACAGCGTAATTTGGATCCCTGTTTGGCCCCAGTTCCTGATATTTTGCTGTTCTTGTCTTCTCTCTTTCAGGATGGGGCGAGTTTCTCTATGATTAAGCTCCAGTTGGTGGCCATTTCTAATATCCTTCCGAATGATGAGCCTACCCTTTCTTCTAAACTGTGCAAAACCTTCCTGAAAGGAGTTTTTCTTCTTAGACCGCCTATCAAAGATCATTCCCCACCATGGGATTTGACCTTGGTGTTGCAGTCCTTGACACAAAAGCCCTTTGAACCGGATGAATCTTGTGATACTAAGTTTCTCTCTTGGAAGATGGCATTTTTAGTGTTCATTACTTCTGCCAAGAGAGATTCAAAACTGCAGGCTGTAAGCATTAAACCTCCATTTATGTTTTTTCACAAGGATAGGGTATCACTTAGAACAAATCCTTTGTTTATTCCAAAAGTGGCGTTGGAAGCTAACCTCAACCAATCAATACAGCTACCAGTTTTTTTCCCTAACTACTTTAACAAAGGATAATGTATCTTGCATTGTTTAGACATTCATAGGCAATTACATTTCTGTCTGAAGAGGACTGAGGAATTTTGGAAGTTGGACCAACTCTCCGTGGCCTTTTCCCAAAATAGAAAGGGTCTGGCAGTTTCTAAGGTCACTATTTCCAGATGGATTGCTAGCTGTATTTCCTACATTTATGATAGCAGGCATGTGGAGCAAACCATACCAGCTAAGGCCCACTCTACTAGGATTGTGGCTACATCTTCAGCCTTCTTGGCTAAATTTTCCTTGGATGAGATTTGTGCTGGGGCTACTTGGTCTAATCACCACACTTTTTTGTTTCGCACTACAAGTTGGACTTGGTGTCTAGGAACAGGGCTTCCTTTAGTAACTTTGGTCTGGCTTAGCCTTCCTTGAGGCCACCCAGGGTTCATAGTAGCTAGGGGCTGTGACCCAATCGTGATGAATAATGACACAGATAGCATCAGATAGAATTATGTACTTACCATAACTTGGAATCTGTGCTATCCAATGTCATTCTTCATCACATTTCCACCCTCTTTCCCCCTTCATTCTGGGGAGCTGGTAAAGCTGGTAAAGCTGGAGTGGGTTTTGTTTTTGGGGATATGTTAGTCTCCTATGCTGGGTTTCCATTTGTTCAGCAAACTCGATCTGATAGTTACAGGTCAGCGGTAGATTATGGTAAGGGGAGGAGCCTGAGCTCTGGATCTGTCTATCAGTTGCCTGCTCGGATCCAAGACCCATTTATGATGAATCATGACACTGGATAGAACAGATTCCAAGTTATGGTAAGTACATAACTTTTTTTGTTTTCTTAGCATTTAACAGTAAGTGAGAGTTTTGTAGCTAGGTCTCAATGGAAGAAAAAGATTCTTGGGCCATTTGAAGCAGCTGTGGAAAATTTGGTACTGTGCACATAAGAGTGGTGCCATCTGCATATTGAATGATGGTTGCTTATTTGGTAGATGTGTGGAATTTGTTGGTAAAGATATTAAATAGCAATGGGGCAAGAAATGAACCCCGTGTTACACCTGAAGAAACTGGGAGAAAGGGGGAAGAGGTTTTATTTCCATTTTATTCCCTGTATCCTGTTGGATAGGTAGCTGCCAGGGATGTTTGGTATGAGTACAAGTACAATACAGGGGTGTCTTCTTTCTTAACTGTTCACATTATGTTTAAAACCATTTGCTATGAGATTAAAGGAGTGTGCTTTTAAGAGTACAGATAAAAACTGCAGAATTTCATTATGCACAGATGATCTCATGATATCTATCTATCTGACCATTAGGAAGATTTATAGGTAGATTCCTGGTTACTAAATTCTCTCTCATACACACACGCACACACACACACACACGCAGGTTCAGAAATGAGAGAATGCCCTTTTCTGATTAAATCTAACTATAGTTTACCCAAGTATAAAATTTACTAGCTACCTAGTGGAGTCAGCTAAATTATATGAAGATAAGCCAACCTGCCATCCCCTTATGTGTCATATAATGGTTAAGGTATTTACCTTACAGACAAAAGGTACAGGGTGTGGTTCTCAGTAAGGGAAATTGGCTAGGGTAAAAATGGTCCACAAGGGCAACTAGCCTAATACTTGCCTATGAACAAAGATTTGGAACATTTTAGAAAATTTGAAATGGATATGTTTGGGTATGATGCCAAATTTGATGTCTAACTGAAAAAGTATACTACCCCATTGCAGGGACTCTGGCTTTGAATAATAAATAGTTGTCAGCAAGGTCAGAAATGTTTTTAGATAGTCACAACTGAATTTTGAGGCTAGCTGGAAAGACAGAATGGTAAGGAACCTAGAAGAGGTAGAAAAAAAAAAAAATATATATATATATATATATATATATATATATATATATATATATATATATATATATATATATATATATATATATATGTTAGTCCAAAACAAACCTGCTAGCAGCTGAAGGTGTTCTGTGAAAGAAAACGCAGTAATGTGAATAAATCGTGAACGAACTACCATGGACATCTAAAAACTCTTGAAATCCTTTATTAAAATGAAACCACAATAAAAATCCTTTTCCTTGTGGAAAAGTATATAAAAGCACAAAAGGTGCACTATTCAGGATGGATAAGAGCTTTCGGGATTTCCCTTCCTCAGATCCTGTTATAACTGAAAAAAAATGTTCCATTTAAGGAAGGCTTAATGAATCAAGAAGTTTACACAAGCTGACACGTCCGGTGTGAGCCAGAGGTAAAACATTCGATCAGGACCTGATGGTAAAATTACACCCTCCCTAAAATCCAGTCAATGGAAAAACTTCGTGTGAGTTAAAACATCACTCCATTTGGTGTGCATTTACTTTCAAATGAGCACTGCTCTGCTAGAGCAGGTACCAGTCCTCTTTCTTTAGATAGATTCAAAGAATAATGCAACACCTTAGTTAAAAATAAAACAAGATGTAGTAAATTGACACTTTGTTCCAATGAAATAAATCTTGGTGCATAAGAGGCTGTTGTTCACAGTGTATGAACCACAATGAAACAACCTAAAGCAATCACAGTGCATGTATAAGCCAATTTCTTCAGTTCATGCCAGTAAAATATTGTATACAAGAAATAGCAAAGAAAGGGGGGCAATAAGGGGGGGGGGCACATGATTCTCCTTGATTCAAAGCTAGCTAGAAAAATCAGTGACAGGTTTTGAAACGTTTGGTCTTTAGAATAAGTTTTAGTGGAACCACACCATTTAAGTCCAGGTTCACGATCATCTCGTAGGTTGATGATCCAATCAATCTCAGCAACTTCAGTATGATTCTGCACATCGCCTCCCTTATGCTTTAAGGAGTCAACTGTAGCACCATAAACTTAACGGCGTGTGCAGGATGCATTTTGACATGTGCTAAAGCAGTGGGCTTGTCAAAATGGGCAATGTCAAGTATATTGTGAAGAATTCTTTCTTTAAACTGGTGATCTGTTTTCCCTATATAAAAGGCGTTGCAATCCTGGCAGTCAGCCACATATGTTAAATGATTGCTATTGCAATTGGCTCTCACCTTTAAGGAAAAAGTCTGGCCAGAAACTGGATGTACTGCCAAGCCTTGCATTTTCCACATGTAATAGTCCCTTGTCTACCTTCAGTGTGTTGAGTTCTGGTAATTCCATCTTTATAACACAAGAGTCGTTTGATGTTCTTTTTATTTTTGAAGGTAAATCTGGGTACATCTCCCACTCTTTTCCTTGGGCTCTGATCTTCCGGTAACACAGGCCAATATTTCTTGATGATGTTGCATACTTGTCGAACATCTGTGGAATAGATTAAGATGCACCTTAATGGTGGACAATAGTTATTGTGCTTGATAACTTTCTCATCATGAGCAAATTGACCAGAAAAATAGGGTCGACCCTTCCTCTTTCTGATGTTCTGTGCATCGCAGTTCACATTCCTCTTGGAATAACCTCTTCTTTGCAGATTTATTTTAAGTTGCTGAAACTTTTTCAAATTCATCATCAGCTGTGCATAGCCTATAGATTCTAGTGGCTTGATTTTTAAATGTGTTGTGGAAGACATGCCTCAGGTGCATAATGTCTTTGTGCAGGTAAATGATTCCTCCAAGTTCTCTTTCTGTGCATGTTGGGGTAACTGTTGGCACATAGGGTGCCCATAGCAACACCCCACCATTGCCAATAATACTTGCCACCATAAGTAAAGACATTATTCTGTAGGATGATTTCTAATATTAGACAGATTTGTTCCGTACATGACAATCTAGTTTGTACAAGCCGTTTGACAGCTGCAATGCCATATGAGTTGGGAGTGACCATAAAAAAAAACTTTGTATGTCTAGGGTCACCAAAATAAAAGATAGATAAAGACTCTGGAGACTTTCTGGAGAAACTGTATAGTAAGATGAAATCATATACAGATTTCCCCAATTTACTCTAACATTGTTATTGCCCCATGGGAGAAAGAACATGTCTTCAATGAATCCAACCCATGGGCTACTCACCTGATTTATTATGGTCGGTTTGTGGATGATATTCTTTTTATCTGGGAAGGGGATGACATTCACTTAAAATTATTCATGGAATTTTTGAACAGCACAACCACCTTCCTGTTTTTTGAAGCACGGTACTCTGACAGCCATTGAGTTTCTCGATATAAAGTTATTGTTACATCCGGATACAGGACTGGAGACCAGTATTCACAGGAAGAGAACTTGGAGGAATCATTACCTGAAATGCAATGGAGTAAAATGAAATACAGTGGGTAGAGTTAAATACAAGGAAAAGAAAATACAGTAAACAATAGATTAAAATACAGAGAACAAATTGCAGACTAACAGTGTTGTAATGAAATTTACAATATTTTAATGTGAATTTCCTTCTCATTGACAGGAAATTGTATATAATGACTTGGAAGATTCACTGAACTGAGTAGAGGCTGCAAAGTATTGTAGAAATCAACACTGAGAATATAAAATGGTTAATTGTGTTTGTTTGATAGGACTGAATGTTATTTGTTAAATGATTTCATAAAGAACATTTTTCCAGTACAAAAGTAAGAGTTGCAGGAGGCACAGAAGGTTTGCTAGAGGAATCAGAAAATGAAGGAGGAGTTAGTCTTGCTGAGTCAGAGTTCATACGGAAGTATCAGTGATAATCTTTTCACACTTGCTGAGAATCAAGATGAACAGAATTTGGTTTCCATAAATTATGGAAAACTTTAAACAAAGGAATGGTTCTTCCCACAGACTATAGTAGTCTCACGATTACTAATTATCTCTTTTTTGGAGATAAAAATGTCTGCCACTGTGCAGTTCTACAGTGGATATAAAAAGTTTACACACCCCTGTTAAGATGCCAGGTTTTTGTGATGTGAAAAATGAGGCCACAATAAATCATTCCAAAACTTTTCCCACCTTTAATGTGACCTGTAACATGTACAATTCAATTGGAAAATAAAGAAATCTGTTGGGGGAAAAATATAAAAAAATGTATAATATGCTGGTTGCATAAGTGTGCACACCCTTAAACTAATACTTTGTTGTGTGTGCACACCCCTAAACGAATACTTTGTTTGAAGCACCTTTTGATTTAATTACAGCATTCAGTCTTCTTGGGTACACACCTGACATCAATTAAAGATACTGTGATTAACCCCAAGTAAAGTTCAGCTGTCCTAGTAGGATTTTCCTGAGATTTACTCGGTTGCCTGCTACAGCAAAAGCCATGGTTTGCGGAGAGCTTACAAAGCATCAAAGGGACCTCATTGTTGAAAGGTATCAGTCAGGAGAAGGGTACAAAACAATTTCCACAGCATTGGATATACCATGGAACACAGTTAAGACAGTCATCAAAAAGTGGAGAAAATATGGAAAAAGTGATGTTGCAAAGAACTAGACGTCCCTCCAAAATGGATGAAAAGGTAAGATGAAAACTGGTCAGGGAGACCTACAGCAATACTGAAGGAGCTGCAGGAATTTCTGGCAATTACTGGTTGTGTACTACATGTGACAACAATCTCCCGTATTCTACATATGTCTGGACTATGGGGTAGGGTTGCAAAACGGAAGCCTTTTCTTACACAGAAAGACATCCAGGCCCAGCTAAAATTTGCAAAACAATACATCACATCTCCCAAAAGCATGTGGGAAAATGTGTTATGGTCTGATGAGACCAAGGTTGAATTTTTTGGCCACAATTTCAAAAAGTATGTTTGGCACAAAAACCGGGCGGCCACGGTGGTGCAGTGGTTAGCATTGTCGCCTCACAGCAAGAGGTTCTCCGGTTCGATCCTCGGCTGGGGTGCCATCTGTGCGGAGTCTGCATGTCCTCCCTGTGGTCGCGTGGGTTTTCTCCGGGTGCTCCGGTTTCCTCCCACATCCCAAAGACATACTGCAGGTGGATTGGACACGCTAAATTGGCCCTAGGTGTGTGTGTGTGTGTGTGTGTGTGTGTGTGTGTGTGTGTGTGTGTGTGTGTGTGTGCCTTCTGTGGAAGGTTGGGCGCCAGGCTGGCAACTCGACTCTGTAAAACTCCACTGCCAATCATGAGCGGACAGGTGATCCGTTGTGGCGACCCCTAACCGGGAAAAGCCGAAAGAAGAAGATGATGATGATGTTTGGCACAAAAACAACAGTTCGCATCACCAAAAGAACACCATCCCCGCGGTGAAGCATGGTGGTGGCAGTATCATGCTTTGGGGTTGCTTTTCTTCAGATGAAACTGGGGCTTTAGTCAAGGTGGAGGGAATTATGAACATTTCCAAATACCAGTCACTTTTGGCCCAAAACCTTCAGATGTCTGCCAGAAAGCTGAAGATGAAGAGAAATTTCACCTTCAGCACGACAATGACCCCAAGCATACATCCAAATCAACAAAAGAATGGCTTCACCGGAAGAAAATTAAAGTTTTGGAATGGCGCAGCCAGAGCCCAGAACTAAATCCAGTAGAAAATCGGTGGGGTGACCTGAAGAGGGCTGTGGACAAGAGATCGCCTTGCAATCAGACAGATTGGAACGCTTTTGCGAGGAAGAGTTGGCAAATATTGCCAAGTCAAGATGTGCCATGCTGATAGACTCCTACCCAAGAAGACTGAATGCTGTAATTAAATCAAAAGGTACTTCAACAAAGTATTAGTTTAAAGGTGTGCACACACAACAAAGTATTAGTTTAAGGGTGTGCACACTTATGCAACCAGCTTATTGTACGTTTTTTTAATTTTTTTATATTTTTTGCCGTAACAGATTTGTTTTTTTTATTCAACTGAATTTTACAGGTTACAGGTCACATTAAAGGTGAGAAAGTTTTGAAATGATTTGTTGTGGTCTCATTTTTTTATATCACAAATACCTGGCATTTTAACAGGGGTGTGTAAACTTTTTATATCCACTGTAAGTCTACCTTACAATGTTTATAATATTAAAATTAATGTCTTGTGGTAGTGAACCTATGTATTCTAAAAATGATTCCATATAATAAGAGCATATGTACTGCGGGAAACTTACTAAATTGAAAGAGAAGTTCTTTTGATGATGGTGTGACCTGCCAACTAAAGCTGCTTGTGACAATTTTGGATTTCTCACTTTTTCAGATGTGTAAATTCTTATATTTTCCCCATGTTGTATTGCAGTTTGTTTTACTTTAAATTTATTTTGTTGGAGTTTTCATAGTTAGCAAACATTTTGCAAAAGGAGTAACTCTTATCTGAATTGTGGGAGGAGCCAAGAAGTAGCATTTTTATTTAAGATGATCAGAACAGGTCATGGTTTAATCTGTGAGACTTTCCTCCACCCCTGCCCTGTTGTGTATTTTTATAGCCGGCATTATTTATATTTTAAGTTCCTCCTAATCTTACCTTATCTGCTTGCAGTAGTTAGCACTTAAGACCATACTGAGAAGACCATCACCATAGAGTGATATGTAGGTGCACACTGGAATGACTGCAGCATGAACTCTCTTTTCTCCGTTTTAAAATCTGCAGCATCGGGCATGAGACTACAGATCATGGAGACTGCGAAGCTCTTTTGAAGAATCAGCTGAAGTTTAGTTCTGCTGCTTTGCTCCTGGTGTGAGAAGGAGTAGAATGGACATTGATTCCTAGCCTTCCTAGAGACTTGGAGAGACTGTGTACTGCTTCTTGGAAGCTAGATTGCAATTAGTGCTATATTAGTGCTATAGTTTTGCTGCTTGTGAAAGAAGGAGCAGAGGGTCATTGATTCATAATCTCCAAATGTGTGTTGTATTTGAGATTTCCCAGTCAGTTTATATTTCAGCTGGAACCTCTTTGGTTTAAGTTTTCAGATCATTATGCAGCCTTGTGGTCTAATATGCTTAGTTTCTGAACAAGCTATAGCTACTAAGACAAGAAAACAAGCCTAATGACCCTTGCAACATCTAGGGCAAGACTGCTAATCATTGAAGAGCCTGTGACCCACTTTTTAGGAACCAGTTTAGGATTAATACTGCTGTTCTCCTGACAAGAGAAGGAGCAGAGTAACATGAATTTCTAGCTGCCTGCAGTTGCAGTGATGCCATCATTAGTGCTAGCCATTTCTTTTTTATAGGCGAATCACTGTTGAATTCAGGGCTCCTTTTCTTCTGTTCTTGTAATTCACCAGTTTACATAGTTACTAATCCCTTACTCAAACCTATCAACATGAGTTCACAGACTGCTTTGCTTCCTCCTATTGCTAACGTAGTTTGCAGTAGTATTCTTGGGACAGTGTATGGCAACTGTCTTTCACTTACTGAAAGTCTTTACTGTTATCCTGCACTGATACAAGTTGTGAAAGGTGCAGATACTTAGTTTGTGAGCCACCCCCTCACAAATGACATATCAGTAAACAGCTTACCACAACATCATAGCCACCCGTAACAAGATCCACTTGTGCTAAGGTTGTAAAGAAATCACAACCTAAGCCACCTTGACACCTCTTAAGCAAACATCAGCCTCATAGTTTATACAGACAAAAGTTGCACAATCATGCACGCGAGGAGTTGATGTGGGTTCAAATCAAGCCAACATCCACAAGGTTTCCAGAAGGTGTGGCCACACATAATAAAGTGCTAGTAATAGATGACTTCGTAGTTAAAAAAAAAAAAAAAAAAACAGATTTTTCTGCTCATCAGGCCAAGCGAAGATAGGGTCATGGTCAGCTGTTTTTCTGGCACCAGGTTTTGTGATATGAGCCGATCCTTTGAGTCTCTCCACTCAGAATACAAGTGCAAGCTTGTAGCTGTACACATCATGGTGAATGACCTTAGTTCTGCCATCATGTCACAGATGCAGAGATACGTGGTTGAAGTTTTTATGTGTCTGAGGCAAGAAAGACAGTTGTCTTGACCAGTATCTTGCAGTCTCTGAGAACAATGCCACAGTTCCAAACAAAGTAATAACTTTCAGTTTGGTGTCACTTCAGGAAGATCCAGTGTGTGTCAGCAGATGCTGCCAAGGATATTTTGCAGTTCATCTTTTTTTTCTTTAAACAAGGGGTCCATTCAAAGATAGTGAATTGTGCGGGTAGTCCAAGGGAAAAAAATGCCCAGTTTTGTTGACTTCCTGACATTTTAGCACATACACAAGTACATACATATACATACATGTGCAGTTACTGAAACTTGGTTTCAGTGTACTGATAGCATTCCCTCCATACCAGGGCACTATGCCTGTCACTTCCTCAGACTGCCTAGGAATGGCAGACGAATATCTTCTTTATCCACTCCCCTATTACCCCACACAGCATTGACTCTAATTTAGGATTCCTGTATGTCCTTTTCATACTAGATGAAGGCAATTACCACAGTTTTGCCCACTGTAGAACCTTGTCAGTGTTGCCTGATGACCATAACTGTCTTGATGAGTTGAATTCTACACATGTTAATCCCAGTATGCTAATGAGTGCCTATAACCTCCCAAGTGTTAAGTGGAAATCTTACACTGCAAATAACTGAGGAACCACTGGCCTTATTTATTTTTATTAGTAGAGTTCTGTAGGTTTAATTGTCCAAGTTCCCACCAGAGGTGAGAACATGCTTGTCCTTAAAATGTTGTTTCTGTCTGTACTTCTAACATCATTCCGTCCTTGATCAAATCGACTACTAAATTATAATCATCTCCCACAAAACTAGTACCATTCTGGTCAGTAATTGTAACGTATTCAGATGTTAGATAGGACTTGAAGAAGTTCAAAGGCTGAGTTACATGTACCGCTGACTTTTACATCTGTTTAAACTACTGTGTAGAGAACTCTGTCCCCATTCAGCTTAACTATAATGGTAAATTCAAAAATAAACCCCCTGTGGTGGAACTCTTGAGTAAACAAGTTGTACAATTAGAGAAAAGAAAATACTGAATTCATATAAAAGATTCCCCACCTCCCAGTATAGAAAGGTACTTAAGTGGGCCAGAAAGAGCTGAAGAACACCATCAGGAAGACAAAGGCTGGATGCTAACTGAAAGTAGTCATCTACTCCAAGGATAAATACAAGACCTTTTTTAACTATATCAGAAGTTCTAGAAGTAAGCAGTCAGCACTAGACTGAGCTCCAGTCAGACAACACTATCTGTTGTGATATTGATACCGAAGCTGTACCTCAGCTGTACAGATTTTTGCAGAATGCCTAGATTTTTGCCTCATATTTTTGGTCCATTTTTCATAAAATTGTGGTTTTCTGGAAAATTAGTGGCAAATCGTTAAGGAGTGAAGTTGGAAAATAATGACAGATGTTTGGGTTTCACACTCCGTACCCTTATGAAAAATCATGCTCATGCGAAACCTGTTCTATCAACTTCCTAAGTTTGTAAGAGCGGTATTTAAAATTGTCCCTATTTTGGGGGCCTTTGTCCCACTTTTATCTATTGCTTTGTTGAGATTTTTTGCTCTAAGAGGTTGAGAGGTATGGCCCTAACTAGGGGGAAAAATTTGCCCCCTCATGTTCCTTTCCTTGAATCACAAACTTTCCTTCATCCAAATTGACTGTGGACCAGATCCTAGGATCTTTATCCAAAAACAAAGAACAAGGCTTCCTGGGCCCAGACTGTATAGTAGGCTATCTCCTTGTTAGTACAATGTACAGCATTGCTGACCCCCCAAAAAAAAATGCAGCCTTTGATAGGCTGTGTATCTGATTACTGGAAAACAGCTGTCATAATATTTCTCCACAAGGGTAGCTCTGCCATAGAGTCCCAACTGTAGTGGTATTGGCATCACTCACATCATCTGTAAAATCATGGGCATATCTTGGTTATCCTCACAAACAATGAAACTGACCCTGATCAATTTGGGTTTGTGAAAAGCAAATCCTGTCTCCTTATTCTGGTTAATTTCTTTGAAAATGTAATGGGTTCTTTTGACAAAGGTCCTTCTTTTCCCATGCGTAACCGAAGCTCAGTAAATTTATTGATTTCGTTCCCCATGCTGTCATTATCAGCAGACTTGCTAGTCAGAACATAAACCCCTTTATTAACCACTGGGTTGCAGTTTATTGCGGTACTTTCTCATCTAAAAGGCACATCACTTGTGATGTTCCTTGGTGCTGTTTCCTGAATCACCTCCTGTTTGCCATCTACTTCTTTGCGAAAGCAGATTTCAAAAGTCTATGATGATTCAAGTCTGTGAATGACTGTAAACCAGGTGGTGGTATTGAAAGTCCATGAGCAATCATTTCCTACAAGGGGGTCTTGCCAGAGGCAACATTTAGTGCACTACCCGTGGTCATAAACTTGACATCAAGTAGTAAGTGTAACTGCCCTTGGAGAGGAAATAATTGGGACTCGGCTTGAATTCTGTTTCAGCTGTCACTTTGTTATAATTAGGAGATTCTTGCCTAATTAATTGCCAAAAGTATGTCCCCTAGGTTTAACTGTATCATAAGGGTCTATATCGTATGTGCGAAGTTTTATAACTTACTTAGAACATCATAAAATTGAATTTCAATGTTCGAAGTTATAAAACTTCGAACATACGTATGAAAAAAAAAAAAAAAAAAACTGTTGTAGGCAGAGGGGCAAGCCCCCCTGCACACCCCATACCCCCTGCTCTTTAAATATACCAACTCAGAGACCGCACACCAGTCAGGTAAGTTCCCTTTCTTTTTGTTTTTTTTTTTATCATATGTTTGATGTTTGAAACTTCGAACATTTAATTTTGATTGATTAACATTCAAAGTTTTCAAACATCGAACATATGATATAGACCCTATCATAATCCCCCTCAATTCTTCCCTTGTAAGGCCTGTCATAGAATACCACACACCAGTTTGCAATGTACCTCTTCAAACACCTTGTCCATCTAGAAAGGACTGCAGTAAGTAAAGGTAGTAAGTTTCATTAGCTGCTTGGACTATGTAAAAATCCTCTCACTTTTCTGTATGTCATACCAGCTTCTACAGAGTGCTCTAGGCCTCACCTTCTGGGCTATGAAAGCTGCTGCCATGCTATATCCTCTACAGCTCAGAAATACAGTTAATACTAAAACACTTCTTAAAGTTCTCAACCTTTATAGCAGCACAAACAAGACCTTGTGAAAAGCCAGGATGTCCTTCTATTCCCATGTTGCAGTATTCTAGTTGTGGGATTTTCTGCCCTCAGGCGACTTGTACGTTGACTCCTATACGAATGCTTCAGCTTGGCTGTTGCAGCATGCGTGGGACATCAGACGTAAGGCCATAAACCACGGGCCTTAAATATGATGTCTGCAAACACAGTCCTAAGAACTTTTCAGCTGCAGACTACCTATGCATCGTACGATCGCTCCTTTACAGGCGTTGCATCAGTAAAGCCAAGTAACCCATTGGGTTTCTGTTTTTTCTTGTTTTGCCAATTGTTATTGCTTAGGCTTGGTTGTTGTAGCCTTTAGCTGATGTCAGTTAAAAAGAGAAAGTGCCAATGCGGGCGCCAGATACCCCATAAAGATGCCCATGATAGGTGTGGTTTTTTTTGCTTAGGCCGGGAACACGACCATTCCTCCTGCTCAATATGTCAATCATTTGCACCGAAGACCCTACGCAGCCGTCTGGCTGCTTTAAACCTCTACCTAGAAAACCAGCACCTTAAACGGTTAGCCCTTAGAGTGGATCCCGCATCAGAGGCCTCATCTGAACCTCCGCACAAGAAGGCCAAGATTCCTAGGCCTTCCTCGCCTGCCTCTTCAGTACCCGACGCCCCACCAACTGCCGTTCTAGGAGTTGAGGAGCACTCGGTGGATCCATCGACTTCAATGATGTCCTTTGAGGAAGCCGTTGCACAGTCGATGACCGGCACATCTTCAAAGCTTACCCAGACACCAACTACCGTCGATGTCGAGGGGGAACCAGTTTCTGTGGTACCTCCAACCGGGATCCAGACTTCGGAAATGTTGACCTCAAAATCTGACACCAGGCCGGTTCCTACTTCCACCCTGCAAATAAAGAAGTAGAAAACCAAGCATATCTCCTCCTCTACAGAAACCGTACCAGATTGGCAGGCCTTCACTTCCTCTCTCATGCAGGCCTTTTTGGCCCGTAGGCCTTCAGCCTGAACCTCCACTACTCTGCCTTTACTGATCCCTAGGCTTGCATCTGCCTCTTCCCTCCCTCCCATGACCTCTCAAGTTAAAAGGAAGAGCTGGACTCTTCTTTTTCTTCCTCCGAGGACTCCATTTCATATCCATCCCAGATTGCTTCTCCCCAGGAGTATTCTCCTGATGAGGAATCTGTGAAAGGGCATTCTCCCCCTGAGGATATTACCTTTGGTGAGACCATCACCAAGATGAAAGATTACTTCAAATGGGATACTTCCCAAATGACTACACCCAAAAGAGGTACTTTGAGCTGCTTCAAGTAGAATCCCCCTCCCCTTTGTCTGTCCCTCCGATTCTACCTGCTTACTTGGATGCCTTTAATTCGGCTTCCAAGGCCCCAGACTCCCAGCCTCCAGCCCCTAACTGCCCTGACCACTTCTATAAAATTCCAGAGGAGCAGAAATTCCTAGTTAAACCACCCTTGACAGACCCAGCTGTGATTACCACCGCTCCTGATAAACAGTCTAGACTGCTGCCTTCCGCCTCCCTCCTATCCACAGATAAAGATTGCAAATATATGGGTAGGATGGGAAAGAAGGTATACACTTCCTCCACTTTGGCTTTCAGAGCTATAAATTTTCAGACCCACATTACTAAGTATGCTTTAGACTTAGTGTCTCAAGCCTCCTCTATACTGGCTTCTATTCATGACGGTCCCATTAAGGCTGACATTACCTCCAAACTGTCCTTGGCTCAGCAAGTAGCCAGGCACTCCATCAGATGCAGCCACAATGCTGCAGAAGCATCTGCCTGCTCTGCAATATCTGCTTCTGTCCTGGCTGAGACTACAGAATCTACCAGAAGACTTCAAGTCCAATATCTTGGACAGCCCCCCCCCCCCCCCCCCGGATCACAACTTCCTTTTTGGAAAACAATCTGCAGTCCTCTTCAAGAATCTGCAGGAAAAAAGTAAAGAATTATAGGACATCAAACATCTGCTGGTGTCACCCATTCTCAAGTATTACAGGAACTACCCTGCTAAAACCACTTTTGTAAGGCATAACCCTCCTCAGACAGCGGCTCCCTCTTCCAGATCTAGAAGAGGGACAAGAAGACCTACCATGTCCAGCCCTACTACACCACCTCCTCAGCCCAGACAATCCTTTCAGGACAGAGGAGGTCCCAATAATGTGTGACTGCCTTGCCCACCTGCCACTCCCTGAATGCTTTCCCCACGGTCTTCCTGTCTGGCAATCCATCACCACAGACCAATGGGTCGTATCCATTATCCAAAAAGGGTATTTCCTATCCTGGAAAGAAAAACACCCTGGAAAGGCATTCCATTTCCCCCAAAAAAACAAATTCATCTCCTGCCACAAGTTTTGTCAGACCTGATAAAGCTAGGCACTGTAGAACCTGTCCCCTCAGGACATGAAGGAAAGGGATTCTACTCCTGTCTCTTTCTCGTCCCCAAAAAAGATGGTCCATGGAGACCATCTTGGATCTCTCCTTTCTAAATCTACAACTTCAGGTACCCTCCTTCAAAATGCTGTCACTCCCCACTCTGCTGCCTGTTATTCCAGCAAAGGCCTTTATGGCCACCCTGGAACTAAAAGAAGCCTACCTACACATACCCATCAGGACTTCCCACAGACAATTCCCGCGTTTATCTGCTCCTTCCTCTCATTTCCAATTTACTGCCTTGCCCTGTGGTTATCCACTTCCCCCTGAATCTTTACAAAGTGCCTAGCCCCTGCCATTGCTTTCTGCAGAACTCAGGGAATCCAGATTTACCCTTATCTGGATGACATACTAATACTAGCAGAGCCGACGGATACCCTCTCAAGGCATCTGCACTTCACCATGTCCCTTCTGCAAAATCTAGGGTTCAACCTCAACCTCCCAAAGTCCTCCTTGAAACCAGGCCAGGACAAGATTTTCCTAGGCTGCAGAATCAGAACAGAAAAATGAAGGACGGTCTCCCACAGGACAAGGTTCTATCCCTGACTTCCCACTTCAAGGAAACCCTACACTCCCAGAAGGTGACGACAAGGCAATTTCTTCGTCTCCTGGGCTTAATGGCAGCAACCATCCCTGTGCTACCACGGCCAGAATGCACATGCGCAAGATACAGTGGTACCTCAAAAACATTTGGTCCCAACACCTACATCACCTAGAACAGGTTATTCCCCTCCTTCCTTGTCTAAAGACAGAAATCAGCTGGTGGATTCAGCAAGTCCAACTAAACCCGGGACTTCCACTTCTTCCCTCCACCCCAACCCAAACAATGCTTACAGATGCCTCAGATTCAGGTTGGGGGGGGGGGTGACAGTGGCATCATGCAGGGTTCAAGAAAAGTGGCACCCTTCCCTACAGGCCAAGCACATCAATGTCAGGGAAATGACAGCAGTCTTCCTAGCTCTAAAGACCTTTATTCCCCTTCTGGTACCAGGGGTGCTCCTGATAGTGACCAAAAATACCACTGTTGTGTGGTACCTCAACAAACAGGGAGAAACAAAGACCTATCAGCTGTGCAGGCTGACCCTGCTGATATGGGACCTAGCCTCTCACCGCAACTTGGTCCTGAAGGCGAGCTACATCCCCTTGCAGGACTTCCTCCCCACAGCACAAATGGTTGCTGGACGGGGGGGGGTCTTCCTAGACATAGTCCACTGGGGGTACTCCACAAATAGACCTGTTTGCATCTCCCCAGAACAGGCAGCTGCAGACCTTCTGCTCAAAGACCTACTCCCCTCTAGCATGGCGAGTGGATGCTTTCAACATCTCTTGGGAGGGGAAGTTTCTTTATGCCTTCCCCCCTTCTCAGTGATTCAGAAAGTCCTCCTGAAAATCCAGAAGGACAAACCAAAAATCTTGTTAGTGACTCCTTACTGGCCAAGGCAGCACTGGTTCCCCCTACTTCACAAACTAGCCAAGGGCAATCACTACAAGTTACCCTACAAGGTGGACCTACTGACACAAGACAAAGGAACTCTCCTCCACCCACACTTGCAGATGTTATCCCTGACTCTGTGGGTGATAAACTTTTGATCCCCTTTAGACATCACTACTCGGAGGACATGCTTTCAGTCTTGAGGGAGGCAAAGAAACCTACCTCCAAAACATCTTAACTAGCTAAGTGGGAAAGATTTACAAAGTGGTGTCTGGACAAGGGAAGGGACCCTTGTTCTGCTGATGCCCCCCTTGTTCTCACCTCATAATTCGTAGCACCTGCAGTCTCCCCTCCTTTAAAACTCTCCTTCACTCACAATTACAGACACTGTGGGAATGTACATGTTCCCATCCTGCTTAACTTTCACAGCCACTATCGTATCCCTTAGCCAACAACCAGATCACCTCTACAGGAACTTACATACAGTAAATAAACACTTACATTTAATTCTGTGTACACACCTTCACACTATTTGTCTTAATCTAAATGTCTATCTTAGTGATTATAGTGACGTAAAAAAAAAAAAAGTTTTGTATACTGATGTGAACTGTTACATATTGTTATGCTTTACCTTCTATTTCGGCTTTGATTTACTTTGCCTTAAATGTACTCTCCTTGCATTTTACTATGTTTTTATATATTGTATTTCACTATGTTTTTATTGTATCCTTGGAGCTTTTCTCCCCAGGACTCCATTGAAAACGGGCTCATTTGGCCCAATGGACCATCCTGGCAACCAAACTTCAAATAAATAAATAAAATAAATAAATTGTGTGTCAAGTGATTAAAAGCGGACTTTTCTACTCTTCAGTAAAAGTACACCTTTCTGCTGTATCAGCCTGCTTTCCCCTTGCTAGCCAGGCTCGACATGAAACTCTTCCTTAAAGGAGTCTTACACATGAGACCACCAAAGAAACCTATCCCTCCACCCTGGGACCTTAACTACATCCTGGAAAAAAACTAACCCTGCACCCTTTCGAACCAGCTGGGATGTCTTCCCTACAGATGCATACATGGAAAATTGTCCTTCTTGTGGCTATCACTTCAGCCAGAAGGGTGCCAGAGTTGCAGACCTTAATGGCTTGCCCCCCTACACCATCTTCCACAAAGACAGAGTCACCCTGCAAACTAATCCCGCCTTTATGCCCAAGTTAGTCAATGACTTGTCTCTAAACCAGTCTATCCATCTACCCACTTTCTTTCCCTCCCCCAGTAATGAAGGGGAGAGGATACTGCACTCCTTGGATGTGCACAGGCAACTAAGATTTTACCTGGACAAAACCAAAACCATTAGGAAATCTAAGCAACTCTTTTATCTCCTTCCACCCCCAGAGCCTTGGGCAAGGCAGTCTCCAAACAAACCATTGCATGCTAGATCTTGTCTCTGTTACTCCCACCACGGAATAAAAACCCAGTGGGAGTAAAGGCCCATTCCACTAGGGCTGTGGTCACCTCCAAGGCTTTAATAAATGGTCTGGACATGGCATCCATTATGGAAGAAGCCGCATGGTCCACCATCCACACTGTCACCAAACATTACAACGTTGACCAAGTCTCCTGAGCATGGGCAGGATTCACCAGTGAAATCCTGCAGGGCTTTGTAGAATCCTCTTCAGCATCCACCACCCTTTCATCTGTCTAAGCTCTGGTATTCGCCCTCAACTAGAATACTGGAACATAGGAACAGAAGGACATAGAATAGTTGTGTAAAATCTTACCATGACCATAGATGTCCTTCTCTTCTGTGTTGCAGTATTCCTTCCCACCCACCATTACCCCAAATTCATTCTCCTTTAGTCCCAGCTAATACCTGGACCTGCCTATGCTACTGAAGGACACCAAGGTCACACACCTGTCCCCACTGGCATTCCTACTGCTGGGCCGCCTTCTCTACCTGCTGGCCTTCAAGTTCTGAGGATTGTGCATGCAGACGTCACATTTAAAGCCCGTGGTTTATGGCCTTATGTCTGATGTCCCATGCACGCTGCAACAGCCAAGCTGAAGCTTTTGTATAGGAGCCGACATACGAGTCGCCTGAGGGCAGGAAATCCCGCAACTAGAATATTGCAACATGGAAGAGAATGACATCTATGGTTATGGTAAGATTTTACACAACTATTCTTTCCTCTCTCAAAGAATCTGCTACTTATGGAACAACCTCTCCTTGTGTATCAAACAGTGTAACACATTGGCCTTCTTCAAGTTATGTCTGATACATTGGATGGGTACCCAAAATATACTCCTGATTTAATCAGTGTGGCTGTCATCAAGTAGGGTGGCTAATCCTCTCAACCTTCTTGATTGCATGGCTAGAATCTGTTGTGGTTGTCCAGACCATCTGCGCACGGCCGGCCTTAGGCCTAGGCGACCACCTAGGGTGCTGTACAGGACCGCCTTGTAAAGGGCGCAATTTGTGCTTATTTATTTTAATGAATTAACTGTTCTTAGTATGCGAACGCATAATAAGAAAGTAAATTAATTAAAATAAATAAGCCATGGGCGCCGGAATCATAGGGAGGAGGGGAATTGAGCGCCCCTCCTACTTTTATACCAGCTGCAGTTTGGCCAGGACTTTAAGAATTAACAAAAAAAAAAAAAAAAAACTCCACTCCTTTAAGGAGGAACATGCATACACTCCACGCATCGAGATGTAAACAAGCGGAAATTAAACAAGCAGAAGAGTTAACACCATGTACCATGTGGCAATTAGATTAAAACGAAGGTAAGCATTTGTGTGTCCTGTAGTTTACACTGGGCTTGTTGTGTGTGTTTCTGAATTTGTGTGTTTGGAAATAGCAGCTAAATCAAAAGCTGGAAATGTTGCATCATGTGAAACCCTTCCTCAACGGCCACTGGTTAGTCATTACAGCCAAAACCTATTTACTAGCATTCTAACAAATTTCCCAGAGACCTTAGTCTCAAAATTAGAACAGCTATAGGACTAGATTTCCAGATTTGGAAATAATCTTCCTATTCACCTGGCAGTATCCCCTTTTGGAAGCTATCATGGTGAACGGTCATTTGACACATCACCACCTTAACCTCTGTTACTGAGCACCACTGGGCATTTGGAAATGTGGGGATCACTGTTTTGCTTACCGAGACCTGCATCTTTTGGATCTGATATTGGAAGCTGGTTGAGAAGTATGGAGAAATTTCAACATGTTTTATATGTTAGGTGGGAGGAGAGGCATATAAACTCCATGCAGGTAGCAGAAATGTATGGCAGCATTTTGTTAATTTCTCTTAAGAGTAAACATTACAGTCTTTCTTCATGGATTGCTGCAGGTGAAAAACTGGCTGTGATTTAAGATTTCCTTTTTTGATGAATCTTACAGTGAGTGGGGCACTGTATTACTGAAGATCAGAGCTCTCAACCTATTATTTGCCCCCCCCCCACACACACACACACACTTTACCCCTCCCCACAGCTATCACATTTTTCTTACAGCTAACACCCCTGGCCAGTTTCCTTCTCCCCAAAGCCCATGTATCCATTGATAGAGTGCTGAGACATAGATCTCCATTGTCCATAATGTTGTATAGTTCCCAGATTTTGCCTTACATTTTTTGTCTTGTCCATCTAAAATATTTGATCTGATAGATCACTGAGGTGAAATGTCAGTCAATAATGCATTTGATTTTCAGCCTTCATTTCCTTCAGAAAGTGCATGCTAAGACAAATGCTGTTATTCTAGCAACTTTCTAAGTCTATAAGAGCCATATTTATAATCTGACCCTGTTTGGGGGCCTTTGCCCCCCCCCCCCCATTTTTTAGGCTTCGTTCTGATTTCTTGTGCTAAGAGGTTGAGAGTTATGGAGGCATGGTATGTAATGTCCTAGTTGACGATTTAGTTGTTGCATTTTAAGAGGGGATACGGGTTCTGCATTCCTTAGTGTGCCGTCCTTTGTTTAATATGCCTAGTAACTATGAACTTGTCTGTTTCTCAGTCATTCTCTATTGCAATATTATCAGTGTACCATTTTTTTCTTTAATGCAACGTAGACAATTAATTCTTCAAGGGCAGCAAGCACTGAATTTGTAGATGGAACAGTGGAATGTAAAGTTCTTTGCCAGTAATAGCATCTTCATTAGTTAAAAATCTCTTTAATGTAGAATTATTCAGATGATGTTTACTTCTGCAGAGATTGTGCTTATTGACTGATGCTGTTTGAGGGGACTTTTATGGTTAAAATGTTCTGAAATGGGCAAGTTTGTCATTATTGGGTCATACATTTTGTTTCATTACTTACTGGAAAAATGTTCAGAGCTACAAATTTAGCACACTGTAGCAAGTGTAAATGTTTTCAGTGTGCAACTAGCTGTTTTTTGTTTATCAAATGGCACACTGTGTTGTAGAATGTGAAAGCAATGTTAGTAGCATAATTGCCTTTGGTGCAGAAGGCTGTGGATTCCACTCCCACACCATGTAGATGGACTGCTGCTATGCAGTGCCTATATGATTGTTTGGTGCATTATAAGGGGTATAGGAGTTCTACACTCCTGAATATGGTCTTTTGTATGAGATACCTGGTGACTGTGAACTTGTTAATTTCCTATTGCAATATTTCTAACTTACCAATTTTTTATGTAATATAGGCAATTAATTTTTCAAGGGCAGCAGGCACTGAATTTGTAGGTAACATTGATATGTAAAGTTAAGTTGTTTGCCAGTAGCAACCTCTTCATTAGTTACAGATTTCTTTAATGTGGAATTCAGATGATTTTACTTCTGTAGAGATTGTGTGTGTTGAGTAATATTGGTGGATTGTAATGATAGAAGTCTTGAGTGGCCCTTTATGGTTGAAATTTTCTGAAATGCATAGTGTTTGGTTCATAAATTTTGTTTCATTGCTTATTACAAGAATGTTTAAAACTACAAATTTAAAACATATTCAAACAAGTTGTGCTGTATTATACAAGGAATATAATTCGATACAACCAGGAAAGTGAATTAATGAATAAATACATGGTATGCATGGCCCTAAAAAATATGTGCAAGCAGTCTGTTTTGAAAACAGCCCAAAGGTAAAATTAATTTTCCACCAACCAGATGCAGTTCTATGAATGTGGGTTTTCATGCTTTCAATGAATGTTAAGTTTTGCCATTTCAATGAATGAGTTTCGAGGGCAGACAAGTTTACTGCTCATGCTAAGTCTATTTTCATTGTGAGACTGTATTGTTTGTTTAGCAAATGGCTATCTGTGTTTGTGCGACTTTATTTTAATATCTGTAATCATTGTAGAAGCAAATAATAGCACATACTCATGGTAAGTGGTGAGATAACCAAATAATGTAACACTGTAATGGCTTGGGGGGGGGGGGCTGCTGCAGGAAGGGCTGCTCTGGGGTGGCGGTCTATTACCCTTCCTAGAACCCTATTTGACCATGATCTGGCTCTGGTATTTCAAGCAGAAAATACATATGCAAATGTAGTTGCAGTTTAACTACATTACAAGGTATCTTTTTCTTCCTATGCATTTAAATAATTTAAGGAAATGACTAGATTGGCTTTCTTAGGGAATGACCCAGTGAATATGGCTCACATAGGGGTGTTTCATGAGTGTGGTATAGGTGAAGCTTAAGGGGCACCGGAGCACTACTTCGCCTAGGGCGCCATTTCGGCTAAGGCCGGCCCTGCATCTGCGTAGTAAAATCTTACGAAGTTAAGGTCTACCTGGTCTTTTTCTTATGTAAAGTCTTTGTCAGTACCTGTATAGGTTTAGACTTCTTCAGCCTAAACACAGACCTGCATTGGTTGCAGAAAAGAACCAGCATTGGCCCTAAAGTTTTTTTTCTGATTGAGATTAAGACAATCTCCTCAGCCATCATCTTATAGTCAGCTGAAGGTCTTCCATAAATGGAAACTGGCACCAGGGATGCCAGAAGCTGCCAAATGTGGTGAAGGCAGAAGGCAAAAGGGGCAATCAGCAATCTAATAGGGCAGTGTTTAACTGTCTACAACTGTAACAGAAGCATATCCATGACACAAAATGTATGTAGTGTAAATATGAGTTTTTGGAATGACTAAAAAGAAATTTCATAGAAAAATACAAACGAAGCTAAAGTTCCACCTGTATGGTTTTTGATCCAGTAGCCATATATATTCAGAATTAGAAATAAAAGCGCAGTAATGCACTTAATGGAGCAACCACCACAGAATAGTGGTAGGAAGCTGTTAAACACATCATTCTGACTGTTAAATGCTTCAGTCAGACTTTAGAAAAATGTCTAAATGAAGTGTTTACCAGCTTTCCACTGCTCTTGTGTAGTGAGTGCGGATTATTTACTAATACTCGTGCGTGACTAGAGCTTAACGGTAGTAAGGGGTACTTAATAAATTATTGCAAATAACCTTTCTAATGTCAGAATGGTGCTTAACAAGCATGAGTCCCCCCCCCAAATTCAGAGCATAATCTCTGATCCATACACTACAAGTCATTATTTTTCAAAAATAAGACTTAAAATGCACCACAGAGCATCTAGATCTAAACTCAAGTATTAGAAGTGGAGTTTGATACAGGCTTATTGGGGGTTCTACCCTGGACTCACCTGTTTTACAACTGGCCCTGCTCAGTGGTGTGCAAAGAAGGCTGCTATGGCTTGTGTTTGTGGGTGGTGGAGGCTGGAAACAGTAAGATTATTTCTTAAATTCTCACAGTCAAACATCAGAGGTATGCACAGAATGTCATTATAACTTGTTTGGGAGTGGAGAAAGTGTGGTTATTATTTCTTGAAATTTTCTCCCAAATAAACCTTAGAGGTATGCACAGAAGGTCACTCGGGTTTTTGTGGGGCTGTGACAGTATAGTCATGATTTCTTTAACGTTTCATGGGGGGGGTTAAGGGGGGGTGTAGGTGCAATGCACTATCTAGGTGCAACTGTTTGGAATACATGACTGATATTTTTTTTTTCTGTTTTCTCACAATCATGTATCAGAAGTATATATTTAGGTGGCTACCTTTGGGAGGTAGGGATAAGGTGGCATGTTGTGAATATACATCTGTGATCAAAAAGTTAAAATAGTTTACTATATTCTGGTCAGATGGATACACAGATGGTAGCTGTCTTTAGGGATGGGGGTGAAGAGCCATGCTGTATGATGCGTGACAGCAGCAACTTGAAATATATGACTCGTGCCATTTAGTCATTCACTTTCATCCCAATTTAACATCAGAGGGATACACAAACGGTAACTATGGTTTCTTTTTATCTTTTGATGGGGAGATAGGCATTATTCTAAGATAAGATTTGTGTATCTTTGCAAGCATTTATCTTCTCGTTTTATTGAGAATTACTTTTTTGTCAACTGTGATCACTGAGCCTTAGGCACAAATTATTTCTTTCTTGAAAGAAAAAAATAAGAATTAATTCCTTTAGTTAGTCCTCATTTTTGTCCACGTAATTGTGACAAAAGACTGGGGGGAAAACTATAAAATATACCTCACAACATCTAGAATCTCATGGCTTCTAAGACCCAAGCAGCAGCCTCTAGACTATCGGCTTAAATCTTTAATCTAAATGGTATGGCAAGGCCAGGATGAAGGGAAAGTAGGGAGTACACTGGGGGGACAGTGGGCAGAATGGGGCCCAAAGAGAACTTTTCCAAGGGTTTCATTTCACCAAAAGCTAGAGTCCAAATATTCTGTACTGCCATGGACTTCTCCATTTAAGTACATTACTGTTTATCAACAATGCTTGTTACTTTCCACAGAACATTTCATAACATTGTAACACCAGGATAAGAAAAAGTTATGGAAGATGCTTGGTTTTGTTAGATTTCTGTTGTGTATACAACAATCCTTTTGATTATGACTTTATTTACTACTATGTATCATATACCTGGCTGCATAATAGTGCCAAATATGCCTTTGCAGAGGCTACTGAACCTGTGCTACTTAATTTTTCGCTTCTGGATTTGTCTCCGAGTAGTAAACTGCAGTTGGTGCCACTCGATAAGGGTGGCCTAACAAGCCTCATCTGAAAAAACACGCAGTGTATCATAACTAACCTCGTACACTGTGATACAGAGACACTTGCTTGACTTTAACTCCCAACAGTTTTGCTTTGTGAAGTGTAAATCTTGTTTCGTTAACCTGGCAAACTTCTTCAGAAGAGTTACAGAGGCTGAATATGGTGGCCATGATGGTGTATCTTGACCTGGCAAATGTCTCCAGCACCATTCCCTATGCTGGCATTATACAAATGATAATTGCTTTAAAATCAACCCATATGTGGTAAGCTGGATAAGAAACTGAAAGACAGAGCCCACACAGTGCAAGTTGCAGATGCCTCATCAGTAAGTTTGAAAGTGACCAGTAGTGCCTCTCATAACTCAGTGGTGGGATCTGTTGTATTTACTTCTCAGATCTCCAAGTGGAGAGCCAAGACCTCTGGCACTTTGCAAACTAGAAGTTGTTATTGAGTCACCCTACAATACCTGAACTCTCCCATGTAAACACTTGGTGTACTACAAGTGAGCTCAAACTAAATACTAAAAAGTGTCACTTGTGGTACACAATCCCTCCCTCAGCATACAGTATAGCCCGCACACCACAACAATATATTTTTTTCAGGGACCTAGAAACTTGAGCTGATAGCTTCCTTTATTTTAACCATCATGTAGCAACAGTTGTCAGGAATTTCTTTTATTTAGCCTGCCTAATTGCCAAGGGAAATATCATAGTCTAAACAGGTAAACACTCCCTGATAGTCAGCATTAATCAGGCCAATTATAAAGTACATCTCCCTTTGGGATGTATCTCACTGAATGTATACAATTAAAAGACCCTGAACGTTCCTAAGCAATAAAATCACAAGCCTAAAGTCCCGGAGCTACCAAGAGAGGCAGATTTCCCTTTATTCAGTGTCTTACAGACTTTTGAAGGCATATCTGTCTTGCTTATTGCACCCAGTAGAGACCTAGATGTTGTGGACGTCCTGTTTCTCCACTAGTCTAATATCTTCACTAATAATTTTACTAGGGACATAAATCTTCAACAGATAACTGCAGTACAGAGGAGAGGCATGCTTAAAAGTCAGCACCTACCAATCCTTTGGAATAAATTTCCCCTACATGTTAAGCAGTGTGATTCACAATCTTACTTTAAGCATAAACTCGTGACTGGATGAGTACATTTACTCTGGATTGTATTAGTATGGCCCTCCTGGAAAAAGGAGGAACTGCCTGAGGGGGGACACTGGCAAGGCATGAATGGTCATAAGATTAGTTGGCCTTGGAGTATCTATTAATCTGAACTGTTTTTATGGCTTACCCTTATAGTTTGTTAGGACATCTCTGCCTGCACTCATAATGATCCTGTGCAGCATAAAGTGGGTGTAAGAGAATGACTGAATAAATAATTGAATATAACAAAATGATTACTACATTATGTCAGTCTAGCTCCAGTAAAATGTACCTGTGTGGAAAATTCTACCTAAAACAGGCTATTAGGAGAATGAAAACCTGTCCTGTTACTACTGTGGATGAAAGACATAAACACTCAAGTCTGCACCAACTTATGGAAATTAAACTTTACTTATAGAATACATGTCTTAACCACGCAAAGTACATACATGAATTCAGTGTCTTTTGTAAAGTGTTGTCTTTGATCCTAGGTTGTGTCTGAAAGGGTCAGTAGCACAGCTCACTTACCTGGTAAACAGCAATCAGTCAATAAACAAATAAGCAAAATGTTCATAATTTTGTAGAACATGTCTGATTTTGCTTCCTATTTTTGCCCTTTTCCTTGTAAAATATTAGATTTTCTAGTAAGTCACTCAGGATCATACCTGTCAACTCTCCAAAAGTTCTCAGAACATCCAGATTATTGCCTCATGGTTTAGGTCAGTTCTTCATAAAATCTGGCAAAAAGGTGAGGACTCAAACCACTGAAGGATGTGAAATCTCTGACTCAGATGTGTCATCATTTTGTGAGCTCATTAAATAATAAAATGTTTGAGCCTGAGACTTCATATTTTCCAGAAAATGAATGCTTTCTAAGTTTTTAAGAACAATAGTAAAATCCTGTTCCTAATTTTGTCCCTTTATCTTTCTGTTATTTTTGGCTTTGTTCAGATTTCTTGAGCAAAATTTGAGAGGTATGCAGAGGACTACACTCAATCACTGTTGCCAGCCATTAAATTTTCGTACTTTTATTGTTCAGAAAATGCAAGTTGATGCAAAACCTGTTCTTTTGAAAATTTAAGTGAATAAGTAATAGTTAACAATTGTCCCTAGTTTTGAGGCTTCATTCAAAATTGTTATTTTTGGCTTTAAGCAAAAGTCTCTATGAAAAATGTTGATCAGTGTGCCTATTTCCATGGTTAACTACAAACTTGGGCAGCCAGAAAAAGATGATTATTACTCAAGTTGTCATTTTTCCAGCTGCCTGAATTTGTGGTTTCCTTGGAAATGCCAATGCAAATGATTCCATGTAATCTCTACTCTGGCAGCACTTTCAGGGCACATTGGGCAGTTGTTGAAAGTTGGGGGGCTCCCACCTCCCTTTGCCTTATGGTTCTGGCACCTATGACTGGCCCTTTTGTAAAGGAAGGAACCTTTGACAATGAGGTAAAATGCTGGCTCCTTCATATGAGAAACTCTGGGCTCAGCAGATTTTTCCTGTTCAGAATTATTGTCATTGTGACCTAAGACAACTTAGACATCGGTAATGAAAATGTTTGAGCCATAAGCATACCACAAGCGCATTTTATTAATCTGCTTATTTACCATTGATGAATTTTAGTTGAAAAAAGTTTGAGAAAAAGAAAGCATTTCTTTTAGTGCTAAATAATGGGTTACTCACTGAAAATGTTAGGAAAGAAGACAAAAAAGCCAATGTGCCTTTTTTTTTCTTTGTCACAGTGGGAGATGTGTGATAAATCGTAACCATTTGAAATATTTGGACCTGCTAGGCCAAGTCCTGAAATGCAGAGACTGAATGGCCAAAAGAACGGACTTGTGTATGCTAAGTCTGAGATGCCATTTCTCAGTATATTCCCTTTTCTCAGAAGTATGGCTATCTCAAAGTTGGTATATGTAAGTCTGGGGGGGGGGGGTACTTGTAGGGGTGGCTTAACCTCTCTTGAAAAAAAGAAGTTTTACAGAGATGAGCAATTTTCGAGATTCTCTTTTATCTGGGTTTTGGTCAAGTGATGACATTTCAGTAGGGAGATGTGATAAACAGTGAGAACTGAAGAAAAGCAAGACAATCGGATGCAATAAATAAGCCTTATGACTTGGTCCAGTTTGTCCATTGTGAAACCCATGTTTCACAGGGACGTTGCAACAGTTTTTATAGCTTACAACCAGGTGACAAAGTGAAAAATATGATGAAATCATTGTGTTAGTGACGTTGCCTGAAGAATGTCGTAGTTTTAGATTGATTTGCATTTCGGTAACGCTCTCATAACCATTTTGCAATGGTGTTAAGGCAAGGAGATTCTGTAGCTGCAAGGATGGTACAGAATTCTGTATGGTCTATCAGACTTTGCTTCCTTGGCATGCTATTATTTGTTAACAGAGATCTAGACTAGAAGGGATTCCATAACTTAATCTTGAGGGGCTCCGTGTGAAACATTCTGGGTATATTTTATAGCTTTGTTCTGTGAAAACACCACTGTGTGTGTGTCTTGTCTGTGTGTGTGTCTTGTCTGTGTGTGTGCATCTGTCTGTGTCTGCGCGTCTGTCTGTGTCTGTGTGTCTGTCTGTGTCTGCACGTCTGTCTGTGTGTGTGTGTGTGTGTGTGTGTGTGTGTGTGTGTGTGAGAGAGAGAGAGATGGTGAGCTAATCTATATGCTTCTGGTGTATTCCAAATGCACATAGACAGATTACAAGGACAATGTTAAAGGTATTAAGAGAATTCTAAAGTTAAGATTGCAGCCTCGTCCTTAAGTTCTATGCAGATAAAATCACTGAATGTTTGGAAGTAATGTATCAAATTTATGTTGGGAGTGGGAGTATTGCTGACAGATTGTAATTTGTTTGTATTGTAACTTTAATTGAGTGATTTAGATAACATACGCAGTACTGCTATCAAGACCGTGGAAGTAGCACAATAAGTGTGACTGAGACTTTATTTATATTTCTGCCTATAGTGCTGTTAAACCTCCTTGTACTTCTTGCTGCTTCCCTGTTTTTCTGTTTGCACCATGATTGCGATTTAGGTTGTGTTTTGTCTTGACTTACCTTTGTGTAGATGTTTTAAATATTGCCATTCTGGTAGGTGTTGTTTTCATAAGACTTCTCTAAGGGTAGTAATGTCAGTTGGGGACCTAAGGAGATGAGTATCTTTCCTCTTTTGTGCTAGTTTGCTGCTGCTGACCTGTGAATCTGTAAATGCAAAGAAGAAACTGTTTTCTCTTTATTTCCACTTTTGTGAACTGTAAAGTGCCCCCACATCTCGGCTGTACCCCTGCTTCCCTTACTGGGTGTCTATAGAGTATCAATTTCTTACTATATCCTTGAAAGTGGAATTGGTGATCAAATATATTTTGAAGAAGAGAGCTAAGGACAGAATGTTGGCCAAGATTATGGCAGTGTACACCTTGCAATATAGTTACTTCCAATGAAGTGCAAATTCAGTGGACCACATTTTTACAAACAGATGTTCCTAAAACAGTGCATTTCTGAGGGGGAAAAACAGTTTATGTACAGTTTCAAATTACATATGCAGTCAGCTCTCAGATTTCTGCAGAATTTCACAAATCTTGGAAAAACAGCATTTTTGTAATTTGCAACAGTATCTGACTGACATACCTATTACCTTTCCCTCATCGATCCTTTGAAGGTGTTTAATGCATTTTTGTTTTTCAAACTTGCAAAGCAGTAGGATTTGGCACTAGTGAAGGCTGTTTTGTGCAGGGAGACCCATCTGTGAAGCTGTCAGTGTCTCACTCTTCTCCAGCTTTATGTAGTGGACTGGTAGAAGCTGGCATGGTGATGCAGGCATGAAGCGGAAAACAAGAGGACCCATCACTCTACATAATAACTTCTGCCAGAATTCAGGGGAAGAAGCTACCAGAATTACGAAGTTCCAGTGAAACTCGGTCTGGTATTCAAGCAGTGTGTTTGTGTGCATGTGTGGAGGCCTTCTTGCGTGTCATGCTTAAAGACTAGCATCAACTTGCATTGCAGTTTATACCCAGTTTGGGGTTTAGAAATGGGCACCACAACCCCAAAATAAATATTATGCAATCTGAGAGTAATGCTGCTCAGTGCTAGAAGTCTAAATCTCAAAATGCACTCGCTCGAAGCACTCCTTAAAATGGAGAACATCAACATTTGTGCTGTAACAGAGACCTGGTTCAAGGCAGCAGAAAGCACCCCTGCACTACCAAGGCTATAAGTCAATTCCGCACCTTTCAGCCCCAGAACTTGGACTGAAGCTCCGAAGGTGGTGGTGTTTCCATATTCATAAAGGATGCGCATACCTCCAGACTGGTAGCACAATATAACGCATCTGAGATACTTCAGGTGCAGCTAACATTGGGTAAGACAGAGATTTAGGTCATAGCCTGCTATAGGTCCCCAGCCATGTCCCATGACTCGCAATCCACATTCCTAAGTACCCTGGAGAATATCAGGGTCCAACCTAACCCTCTCATACCGGGCGACTTCAACTACCCCTCCATTAACTGGGAAAACTACTCCTGTACCAATACACTTGCCCAGTGCTTTCTGGAATTCATTAATTCCAATGCTGTGGACCAGCTCGTTCTTATCCCCACTAGAGGTAGCAACATCCTTGACCTGGTCATTGCTAACATGGATGACCATTGCTCTACACCAATAGTCTCTGAAGTCCAGGCCAACACGAAGCGACTCCCTGGTTAGATCCGACCACAAACTAATCACCCTGGAAATCCACACCCCCCCCCCCCACACACAAAGGTAACCACCATGAAAAACGTCTCCAAAGCTAACTTTGGGCTCCTAAAAACAGAGGTGACTGACTTCACGGCACCCATGCAAATGGAGAATAGTTGCATGACCACCGAATCATACATCACTGCACTGTACGAACACTTACACAAATGCATGGATCTCGCCATACCAAAACAGAACTAAGACACTCTTCTCAAAAAAAAGAAGCCAATCTGGTGGTCCCCATGCCATAAACAAACTCAACAATAGAAGGAGGAAACTGATGCGAAATAAGGTGAAGTCCCAAGACTGGAAAAACTCCCTTATCAGCCTCAACAAAACGTTGAGGTCCCTTATCAAATCCTCTAAAGCTAGCTATGAAAACAGAATTGCAGCAGGTAGTAAAGACAACCACAAGGCCTTCTATAGTTATGTAAAAAATCTCCACGGCAATACCCAGATTTACTCTGAGCACAATAGTACCCTCCTATACTGAGCCAACAGATATTGCTAATATACTGGCCGACAGATTCAGTGATAACTTTACCCCCCCCCCAAAGGACCAATCACAATGCCATTAGATCGCCAGGCACCCAGTATTACTGCTGCACAGGTTAGAAACGCACTGTCCAAGGCCAAGAATACAGCTTCTATGGGACCTGACAATATCCCTGGCTGTGCTCTATATGAACTACAGAGTGAACTGGCACCACACCTGTGTGCCCTGTTCAATCAGCCTAACCCCAGGCTTTGTCCCTATCGAATGGTGCACTGCTGCAAGTCATCCCTCTCCACAAAAGAGGAGCAACTACAGATCCCAGGAATTATCGCCCCATTAGTCTGATGAGTCTGATGTGCAAAGCTATGGAACGCATCATCATGGACCTAATAAACAAGGATATAGGGAATCTCCAAACTCTGGATCTCACATAGTTTGGTTTTGTGAAGGGTAGAGCTGTGGATGAAGGCAAGGTGGTTCATACAGCCTACCTTGATCTGGCCATGGCCTTTGATACCATTCCCCACTCAGGAATCATAAAAAAACTCACTAAGCTAGTAATCAACCCCTATATCACTAGGTGGGTTGCAAACTGGCTCACAGATAAAACCCACAGTGTGAAAGTAGCTGACTCCAAGTCAGACTGCCTACCAGTCATGAGTGGAGTCCCACAAGGTTCGGTTTTGAGTCTTCTCCTGTTAGGTATCTACTTCTCTGACTTCTATGCCAACACCAAGGGAGTCTGGCTGACAAAGTTCACAGACGAGTGCAAGTTGGGAGCTATTATTAACTCCCCAAGTGATGTTGACATCCTATAGAAAGGTCTCAATGAGACCAACGACTGGTGTCAGAACCATGGCCTTAAGCTCAATGTCATAAAATGTGCTGTCATCCCCCTTGGGAAAAACCCAGTTCCCTTGAATTTCCACATTGATGGTAGTCCACTGAACACAGAAGGTGTTATAAGAGATCTGGGAACACAGGTTGACAGCAACCTCTTTTGACCATCATGTTGCCACTGTAGTCAGGAAGTCCTTCTATGTGGCACATCTCATTACTAAGGGTTTTGCATCCAGGAAGAAAGAGGTCATTGTCTCCCTCTACTCTTCCCTCATTAGGCCAATGATTGAGTACAATACCCCATTTGGCCTATACCTCACTAGACACCTGTAACAACTGGAGAGGCCGCAAAAGTACCTCACAAAGAGGATCCTAGGCCTTAAATACTTATCCTATACGGACAAACTCAAAAAACTCCAACTATTCTCTGTCTCATATCGCCTACTTCGAGGCGATCTCTGCTTGACTTACAAAGCCATGTCTGACGCAGCTCTGTTAGAAATGCTACATCTAAAGAAATCCCAATCGCTCTGCATCACACGCTCCAGAGACCTCAACCTCATTACCACAATCAACAGAACATGCTGAAGGGACAGGTTCATAACCCAGAGACTTCCCATGCTATGGAATAGACTTCCCATACATGTCAAGCAGAGCACCTCACTGGCCCTCTTTGAGAAATCTTTATGAGTGGATGAGAAATAGAAAATTCACCCCAGGGATCACTCCAGTGGCTGTACTCGACAGAGGCACTAGGAACTAAGGTCGGGTGGCACAATGCCTGGGTAATCCTATGGGCTAAGCTTGTAAAGGCTCCAGGGCCATTAGCCTAGTACACACCTGTGATATTCATCTGTTGCCAACTGTCACCTACTGCTCTTGCTTACAAATGGATATTTATGCACCGTTTCTAATATCAGTAACTTAACTCCCAATGAAGGTCTCTTTGCCAGCCCAAGAGGTAGAGTATCTACAAAACCTATGTTGTTCCAGTAAAACTTATTACATCACGTCTGTGTTCGTCTGTTTAGGTCTCCTGCTACTTAGATATAAGATGGAATTACAGATATGTTGCATCTAAGTTGTCCCGCACAACTGGAAGGGACAACTATCTCATGGAGTGACGTGCTTCATTAGTTGAGAAATTGATGGATTATGTGGTACCCAAGAGATGGTGAAAAGCCAAGCTAACTGGGATATTTTTTTAAAACTCAAGAAAGGTCATATTGACTTGCAAATTTCATGTAGCTTGAAGTTTGTTGATCAGACTGTATTAGTGAACTTCAGCAATGGATTTGGAAGTCTGACCACTTTGCTTTTGTCTTTGGAATATTTTCTGAAAGCCAATTTTGATAATGATTAAAAATGTAGAACAACATGTTGGTTGTATTGATGTAGAGGAATAAAGTCCCTACTACAACCCAGGAGATCTGAATTTCATTAGTAGTGCCAAAATCTGTAGCAACTGGTGTGCCTAGAGGAGACAGCCTTGGCCCATCTTGTGCCCCAGTCCCTTGGAGAAGGTATAGCAGTGCACTGGGAAATTCCCCCAAAGCATGAAATGAAGCGGCCTTTGTTGTGGGTGCAGAGAAGTATGCATTCCCATTGGGGAGGCATAGTGGCTCTAGTGATGACACAGGTGATGCCCCCCACCAAGAGGCAAGGTATAGAGCCATAACAACAATGCCATAGTTGCTGTGATGCTGTTGAATGCACAGCCCCCATTCTCTGGCTGCCTGGATGGTGGCCCTTCTGCTGTCCTCTCACCTCCATGGTGGGCAGCACTGGGGAATGAATATGTACTATATAGAGCATTGATGGTCAGCAGAGGCATAGAGATGGTAAAAAAAAAATGTAGTATGGTACTAGCATTGTATTATCAAAAACTCACTGTTGGAGGATGGGGTCCGAATGTGCCTTGGAACTGTGTGTTCAATACATTACCTACGAGTAAAGCAAGCAGTCAGTTAAAAAAACAAAATAAAACACATCTCTCGCGCAAACAAGCAAGCTGTCATTCAGTGTTAAGATGTTATAGAAAGTCACTACAAATTCAACCCGTAGCATTAAAAGGAAAAGAAAGCTTGCATGTGTGTGTGTGAGAGAAAGAGATGTATGTTTTCACTTGTTTTTTTCCATAATGTTTGCTTTGTTAATAGTAATTTATTCAATACACAGTTCCTTCCCCAGGCTGCATTCTTCCAGCAAGGTCATTTTGAGCACTTTTTGAGTAGCGTGACCAAATGTATAAACACTTTCCTTTGTTGTTGTACAAAGAAGGAATGTTGAGACATTACATTATCTTTCTGAGGCATCAGAGTTATATATTTCAAACGTCTCTGCCCAGATATTGCTGGAATTAAGTTCTGATGGCTGAAGAAACTTGCATGTTTTCTGCGTTATAAATGTGTAGCCTACAGTCCTCTCTCAGTTTAATGGTATTTGTTGCCTATTCTAGCAGATTAAAGTTTTTAATATTACACCCAAAGTACACATATTTGCCACTTGCATCTCAGGAGAACATATTTTAGTTTGGTTAATTTTACGTAGAAAAAAATGAACCGTCTGTTGTGCAACTCCATTAGTAGAATTACCTTTTTATAGTGAGTAGTTGATTGTAGTTTTTCTTTGTAGTAGCCTTATTTGTTTCTTTATTCATTTAGTTTGGTAAGCAGTGTAAAGCACTCATCCAGATAGATGTATTTCAGTCTCTCCTGTCAAATACAAATAACACTTAAAAAAACTTCAACAGGTTTAATGTTTCAGAAGGACCTTCAGTGATAAAGTTGGTGTAATGTGTGAAAGCTTGTTCATGGCACTTAAAGAACCAGGCATCTCTGTTGTGGAGCATTAGTTTCTCACCTGAGATTTATCTTGAGTGTAAAGCTTACCTTTAATAGCTTTTCTGTAAGTGAGGCTAGCCTTGTGAGGCAAAGGAAGTTCAAGTCTCAAAAATCCAGTCTTTTTGAATTGTGTACAGTTTGCTTACAGATGTGTATAATAATGCCTTAAGTATGCACCGCTTTAATACAGCTTGCACCTTTTAAGTGTAAATGTGTGTAACCCATACTTTAGAGTTTGTAAATTTTGAAGTTGTTCATTTTTATTTTCCCTGTGGCCTGGATCATATGTGAAAAGGGTCCTAGTAGCAGCTTACCTCTTACCTGGTTGATAAATATTTAAATAGATAAATATCTAGGCAAGTAAGCACACAAGAAGTTTATAAAGCAAAGCTTTGTTATTGAAGCGGTCTCTAGTTCCATTTATCCTGCATTGCAGTGTTTTCCTCATAAGAAACACATTTCTTGGCAATTGATAAGACATCTAAAAGCTAGTATGTTCTACTTCTGTGAATATGGAATACGCTTTGTATGGGTCAGTTAACAATTGCATTCTTACTTCCTACTGGATAACACACCTTTGTTTGTGGCTAATTCATTCATTTTGGGTAGGGCAGAGAGGCAGAGATGCATTTGAGAGCATAGAAATCAGTAGTAGGTCCATAACAAGGAAGTCGAGAAATGTGGAGTTGCTCAAAAAGTGAGGTGCTCACAGTATTGGATGGCAGTATACAGCATCTTTTTAAAAATTTGGAGAACATTTGTGATTTGACATTTATTTTTTATTCAAGTTTTCTTCATTTTTCAGAATCAAAACAAGATAAATATACAGTAAATCACTTATGACTTGTATGTATGTTTTTCCTCTGTGATTTGAGAAGAAAGAAAAAGACAATCTCTAAAGAAGGAAGAAAATAAAAATGGATATTAAATACAACTGTTGTCAGCTGTAAATATTTTAGGATCTTATTTGTAATAAGCAGTTATTTGACAAAATGCTCAAAATGTCACTCTCGGATTTCTCTGAAAGTAAGCCAGCGTTTGATCAGAGTGTAAAATTTGACAATTTGGTTGTAGTCTTTACAGTAATAGCAGTCAGTAGTTTGATATATATATTTATTAGATAAACAACAAAGGTAGTGTGGGAACCAACAACAACGAATCCAAAAATGAATAGTCCAACACTAGATAGTCCAAAGAATGCCTCCGCGCACCAGCTATAATACGACCTGTATTTAATTAACTCCAAATAAATGGACAAACATAACAAATGAAATGAAACGTGTAATAGATTTTATTGACTTGCATGTCTATTACATGTTTCATTTCATTTGTTATGTTTGTCCGTTTATTTGGAGTTAATTAAATACAGGTCGTATTATAGCTGGTGTGCGGAGGCATTCTTTGGACTATCTAGTGTTGTACTATTCACTTTTGGATTTATTAGATAAAAAATGTTTCTGGTAGTAATGATGTTCATCGTGTTACACTGCTGCAGTCATTACACTTGGGTTATCCTGCCATCAGGCGGTTCCCCAGTTGGCCTGAGTTCCAAAGTCTTGGTCCGGCGTCGGTTGCTGTCGCCTCCTCCCTGACATCAGTGTGACAGGGGTATATAAGATGCAGCCGACGCCATTTTCGTCAGTCTTTCTTGCTGCGCGGTGCCTGAAGCAGAAGCAGTTCGCAAGTGCCGGCCGACCGACTCCTGAGATTTTCATTCCGAATCCAGAACCGAAGTCTTCTACAAAGCTAAGTACCCCGTTGGGGAAACTTTTTCTTGCGTCAGACCGATGTCAGTAAAAGTTAATAACTGTATTTCTTGTGGGAAGCAAATACCTCATAAGGATTTCCACTCCTATTGTATTCCATGCCAAGGCCCAGACCACGACGTCACTGGTTGTTGGTTTTGTGCTAGGTTTAACAAGCGCACTATTAAAACGTCGGTTTTATTTTGCCCGACATTATTTTGGCAGAAAATTCAATTACACCATGCCGTCGGAACTTCGATGACCGGAATACATAAAAAGCGCAAAGACAAGGACAGGTATCTGAGGCCCAAAACTGATGAAACCTCTTCTAGGCCAGTCGCCAGCTCTCCGGTTTTCAGCGAGGCGCCTACGCAGCCCCTGACGACCGCTTCCACAGACTGCCTCCGACTCCCAGGTGGAGCTGGCTGGGCATTCGGACGCTCTAGGTTTTCAGCCTACCGAAACTAACCCTTCTGAGGGAACTGAAGTAGCTGAGCAATCCACAGCTTCAGAGGGTGTCTTCAAACCTACCCAGTTAACCATTAAACCCTCTGCTAAGTCTAAGGCCCCCTTAAAAACAAAGAAACAGATACAACATTCTCCAGGGCAGGCTTCCATGCCTAAGAAACAAATGCTTAAAATGGCCGAAGACCTAATCACCCTGATCAGGGGGTCCCATCCCCCTCCTGATAAAAGGCCCAGACAGGATGCAGACTGTGAATCTTCCGACCAGGTGTCCATTTCTTCAGATTCATCTTCAGACCTAAGATGTTCTTTACCCCCTTATAAGGATTCTGATGCTGAGGAATCAATTCCATCAGCCTCTCCGCCTGAGAACTACTCCTTTGGGGAGACCTTACATACCATGAGGGTGCATTTCCATTGGGAAGGCCAGGATTACTCAGAATCCAAGAAAAGGCTCAGAGACTTCCTTTTATTGCCTCAACACAGACCCCTGGCTATTCCGCCAGTGTTAGATTTTGTGGATGATGTGTACACTGAATCCAGCTTAAACCCTGACTCCTTACCTCCAGCCCCAGTTAAACCTGTTAGATATTACAGAGTCCCTGACTCTCACAAATTTTTGTATAAAAGCCCTGTTGCTGACCCTGAAACTATTTCTCAGGGACCCAAAGGGATTAAGGCCTCATCAGCAAAAAACCCAGTTCCCTCTGACAGAGATTTCAGAGCATTAGACGGATGGGGAAAGAAAGTATATACGTCTGCAACTTTAGTAATGAGAGCCTTAAATTGCCAGTTTCACATGCTAAAATATCAGCAGTTTTTGATGTCACAGTTGAAACAAAAGATGCTTTCAGATTCACATCCTCCTAATTTTAAAGAAATGCAGGATTTATTGCATGCAGCTGAACAAGTGTGAAAACATACTTTGCAATGTGGGTTTGATTCCTTAGAGGCCTCCTGTAGAGCAGCAGTTACAGGCTCTGTCATTAGAAGGCATGCTTGGTTAAAAGAACATACGTTACCAGATCTTGTTAAGGCAAAATTATTGGATGCACCTTTGCAGCAGGATGTGTTGTTTGGAGTTGAGGCAGAAGGAGGTATTAAAGAAGATGGAGGATAAGGCAAAATCTATGCAAACGGTGAAGGATTTCTTACAGGTTCAGCCTCCTCGTTTTAGCAGAAATTGGCCAACAAAGAATTGGTCCTTTCCAGTCACAGGCAGGACCTCAAAGGGGCAGATACAGACGTCCAAGAGGTAGAGGTCAAGCACAAGGTCCTTACAGGCCTCGACAATGGGGTACACCAGGCCAGAAAGAAGGGAAAGACAGACCACAACCTTATAAAAAGCAGCCTCAGTGACTTCCCACTACAGCTGCCAAACAGCTCTCTCTTGGCAGCCCCCTTAGGAGGGAAACTGGCACTTTTCTATCACAGTTGGCATTGCATCACCAAAGACAAATGGGTTCTCAATATTGTATCTAAAGGTTACAGGTTCCACTTTCACACTGTGCCAAGGTTAAAAGGAATGCCAGATCTGCTACCAAATCAATGGGCAGAGGCTCAAAAACAAATTACAGCACTCATGGACATGAGAGCTATTTAAAAGGTACCACCACAAGAGCAAGGACAAGGACTTTATTCAAGACTCTTTCTGGTTCCCAGAAAGGACAAAGCCTGGAGACCCATTCTGGATCTTTCTTCTCTAAATACTTACCTGGATGTTCCGAAATTCAAAATGTTGACACTACAGCAGCTTCTTCCCATGCTGGGCAAGAAAGCTTGGCTCGTGACTTTGGACCTCAAGGAGGCATACCTGCATGTCCCTATCAGACAAAACTGCAGAAGATACCTCAGATTCATAGCTGGCTCAATGCACTACCAATTCTCTGCACAGCCCTTTGGCTGATCTACTGCACCCAGGGTCTTCACAAAGTGCATGGCACCAGTAATTGCATTTTGCAGGGAAAAAGGAATTCAAATTTATCCATACCTGGACGACTGCCTGATTCAAGCAGAGGGCAAGGACATTCTTCTAAAGCATCTGGCATTCATAAAAAAGTTAAGTTGCCTGGGGTACACAGTAAACGAAAAGAAATCAAAACTAGTGCCCTCACAACAGATAATATTCCTGGGTGCCAGCTTGAACCCAACGGCCCAGATGGCATCTCACGCCAGACAAGCAAGGACAACTGACTCAATACTTTCAATTGATGGCAACAAAGACCCAACTCCCTGCAAGAAAAATTCTGCAGGCCCTGGGCTACATGGCATCTTGCATACTACTAATTCCATATGCCAGACTGCATATGAGGAAACTACAATGGTACCTAAAGAATGTATGGTCTCAACACTGTCAAAGTTTGGAAACAGTTATACCACTAATTCCTTGCCTTCAACAGGAGTTTCGATGGTGGGCTCAAGCTTGTCACCTCAACAAGGGACAGCCTTTTATTCAACCCACAGCCAGGCAAACACTGACAACAGATGCATCGGATTATGCCTGGGAAGCACATATGGCAGGAAAATGTATTCAGGGCGAGTGGCCCACAGAGTAAAGGCATCTTCACGTCAATCAAAAAGACATGCTAGCTGTACAAAATGCACTTATAGATTTCAAGGACACGCTGCATCCAGGACAACTACTACTAAAGACAGACAACACCACAGTTATTTGGTACATAAGCAAGCAAGGGGGCACACACTCCTACCCCCTCTGCAGACAAGCCATGACCTTGTGGAACACAGCTCTACACTACCAAGTTCATCTGCAAGCACAATTCCTGCCAGGAGAGAAAAGCACACTGGCAGATGACCTAAGCAGAAACATCATGGATCCCCACAAATGGGAATTGAATCCACAAATATTCAGAATGATAACACAAAAATGGTGGAGCCCGGACATAGATCTGTTTGCATCCCCAGTGAACTGCCAGCTACAGAAATTCTGCACAAGGAGTTACCATCCACAAGCATGGAAAGTGGATGCCCTCTCATTCAGCTGGAAAAACCTGCAAGTATACGCTTTCCCTCCTTTACCTCTCCTTCCAAAGGTACTCATAAAAGCCAGGCAAGAAGAGCCAAAGATGATCCTGATTGCACCAGACTGGCCACACCAGCACTGTTACCCAATCTTAAAAGAACTTAGCACAAGAACCACCCTGGATTTTGCCTCAAATCCCTCATTTGCTGACACAGTGCAACAATCGGATATCTCACAGCCAGCTAAAGACCTTAAACCTAGCTGCATGGAAAATTCCTTAGTCAAGCAAGCAATGCCTCCCTCCAAAGCAGTTATGGATGTCATTCTGGAGGCCAGAAGGCCTAGCACCAGGAAAGCCTACTCGGATAAATGAAAGAGATTCTGTGCCTGGAACCAGGCGCACAGCCATGACCCTCTTGTCCCAAACATTCCTCAGATACTTCAAAATTTAACTGAGATGCTGGACAAGGGCCTCTCCTTCTCAGCCATCAAGAGCCACGCCTCAGCCATTTCTGCTCATTACAACACGGATCCACCAATTTTTTCTAATCCTTTGCTCAAACAGTACCTCAGAGGGGCTGAAAACATAAGACCGCCCCCGTAGAGCACCTACCCCAACTTGGGACCTCAACTTTGTTTTGGAAAAATTAACTTTACCTCCCTTTGAGCCAGCTAGCACAGCAGAATTAAAATACATCCCTTGGAAAACTGCTCTGCTACTGGCAATAACATCAGCACGAAGAGTTTCAGAATTACAGGCACTAATGGCAGTGGAACCTTTCCTCATTTTCTACCAGGACAGGGTGTCTTTAAGAACTAACCCTACGTTTATGCCAAAGGTGGTATCAAGTGTGGCTCCAAACCAAACTATTCACTTGCCAACTTTCTATCCAAAACCACAGAACAAAGGGGAGAGTCTACTACATTCTTTGGACATTCACAGGCAGTTATGCTTCTACTTGGACAAAACCAAAGCTTTCAGAAAATATGAGCACTTATTGGTAGCATATGCTGCAGGAGCACAGGAGCACAGGGAAAAGCCATTTCAAAACAGACTATCTCAAAATGGATAGGACATTGTATACGTTTCTGCTATACTCACCATGGGAAACCTGTACCTAGCAGCACTAGATCTCACTCCACCAGGGCAACAGCCACTTCAACTGCCTACCTCAGAGGAGTACCTACCAAGGATATTTTGGAAGCAGCAACATGGAGATGTTCATCGTGTTTCACTGTTGCAGTCATGACTGTAGGGTTCTCCCCTGCCGGCAGGCAGTCCTCTGTCGGCCAGAATCCCAAAGTCTGGGTCCGGCGTCGGCTGTTCATCCATGCTCCCTGATGTCAGAGCGCCAGGAGTACAAAGCTGACAGCCGACGCCATCTTCTGCAGTCTTTCTTGCCGTGCGGTGATAGCAGTTCGCAAGTGCCGGTCGGCTAACTCCTGACAAATTTTTCTGATAATCTTTGGTCCGAAGACTTTCTTCTCCACTCAAAGCTAAGTACCCCGTTGGGGAAACTTTTTTCTTGCTCCACTCCGATGTCAGAAAAAGTTAATAATTGCATTTCATGTGGGAAGCAAATACCTCATAAGGATTTTCATTCTTACTGTATTCCTTGCTTAGGCCATGACCACGACGTAGCTAGTTGTCGGTTTTGTGCTAGATTCAATCAACGTACAATTAAGCGAAGGTACGATTTTGCTTTTCATTACTTCGGTAGGCGTTTTAACTACAAAATGTCGGATACGGTCCCGGCTACTGGAGTTCACAAACATCACAAGGATAAAGACAGGCCTCCGAGGTCCAAATCTGATGATAGCGCACAAGCGGAGCCAGCTTCAGGTTCAGCCGTCGTCAGTGAGGCGCTTTTGCAGCCCCTGTCGTCGGCCATTTCAGAACCGACGGCCGAAACGGACACTCATGAGGAGCCAACCAGGCCTTTAAATATTTCTGTTGCTGGACCTTCGGACAATGCTCCTTCGGATAGGTCCAGAGCCGCTGTGCAGGTACCGGTTTCCGAAGGGGTTTTCAGGCCTACTCAGCTACTAGTAAAGGCAAAGCCAAAGACAAAGGCAAAGACTCCTTCTAAATCAAAGACTTCAACACAGGCCTCTTCTGAACCGGCTCCCAAGTCACAGAAACAGTTACTCAAGATGGCAGAGGATTTACTTACTATGATTAGGGGTTCTCATCCCCCTCCAGACAAAAGGCCAAGGCAGGATGTTTATTATGATTCCTCTGATCAGGCTTCTGTTTCCTCAGTTTCTTCTTCTGATCAGGAATATTCTTTCCCTCCTTATGAGGATTGTGATGCTGAAGAATCCCTTCCTTCAGCTTCTCCCCCTGAGGATTTCTCTTTTGGAGAAACTTTGCATGAAATGAGGGAACATTTCCACTGGGAAGGACAGGAGTATTCGGAATCCAAGAAAAGAGGGATTTTCTTCTTCTTCCCCAACATAGACCCCTGGCTATTCCTCCTGTTTTGGATATTGTGGATGATGCCTTTTCGGAGGCTAACTTAACCCCTGACTCTTTTCCTCCTGCTCCTGTTAAGCCTGATAGATATTACAGGGTTCCTGATTCCCATCAGTTTTTATACAAGAACCCTTCTGCTGACCCTGAAACTATTTCTCAAGGTCCTAAGGGAGTTAAGGCCGCTTCTGACAAAAAATCCCATTCCTACTGAAAAGGATTCTCGATCCTTAGAAAGATGGGGCAAAAAGGTGTACACTTCTGCTACTTTGTCCATTAGGGCTTTAAACTGTCAGTTTCATATGTTTAAATACCAGCAATTTCTCTTGTCTGTCTTAAAACAAAAGCTTACTTCCATTTCTGCCTGTGCAGATAAGGAATTACATGACTTATTGCATGCCACTGAACAAGTTGGGAAGCATGGTTTACTCTGTGGATTTGATGCCTTGGAGGCTTCTTGTAGAGTTGCGGCCTCTGGCACAGTCATTAGAAGGCATGCATGGCTAAAGGAACAAAATTTACCTGAACAAGTAAAGGCTAAATTATTGGATGCTCCTGTTCAGCATAATGTTTTGTTTGGATCAAAAGCTGAAGAGGTGATTAAAAAGATGGAGGATAAGGCGAAATCCATGCAAACAGTTAAAGATTTCTTACAAGTACAGCCACCTAGATTTAGCAGGAATTGGCCTTCGAAAAATTGGTCCTTTCCCACTTCAGACAGGCCTCAGAGGGGTAGATATAGACGCTCCAGAGGGAGGCCTCAAACACAAGCTACTTATAGACCAAGACAGTGGACTGCTTCCACCCCTAGGGGAGGAGAGGACAGGTCACAATCTCAAAGGAAACAAACTCAATGACTCCCTCTGTTGGGCTACAGGAACTTCTTGCCTGGAAGCCCCTCTCGGAGGAAAACTCTCTCTTTTTTATCAAAATTGGACTCAACCCAAGACAAGTGGGTTTTGGATGTGGTTTTAAGAGGTTACAAATTCCATTTTCATACCTTGCCAAGGCCAAGCGGATGGCCAGACCTTCCAAAACATCAATGGATGGAGGCCTTAAACCAGGTGGAAGCTCTTTTGGCTATGAATGCCATAGAACTGGTTCCTCTTTCAGAGATGGGAAAAGGTTTTTACTCAAGGCTCTTTCTAGTCCCAAGGAAGCAAAACTCATGGAGACCCATTCTGGATCTGTCGGTCTTGAACACCTTTCTAGAGATTCCAAAATTCAAGATGCTTACTCTACAGCAGCTACTTCCAATGCTGTCCAAAGATGCATGGATGGTAACTTTCGATTTAAAGGAGGCATATTTACACATTCCCATCAGGCAGGATCACAGAAAATACCTCAGGTTCAAGGCCGGATCGAGGCACTTTCAATTCTCTGCGCTGCCCTTTGGATTGTCTACTGCGCCCAGGATCTTCACCAAATGCCTGGCTCCAGTAGTAGCTTACGGGAATTCAAATTTACCTTTATCTGAACGATTGTCTAATTCAGGCAGACAGCAAGGATGTCTTACTCCAGCATCTAGAACTTGTACAGAACCTCCTCAAGTTCCTGGGATTCTCTGTAAACATAAAAAAGTCATATTTGACACCATCACAACAGATAACTTTTCTGGGTGCACTTCTAAACACCACAACCCAGATGGCATTTCTAACATCCGAAAAACAATTACAACTGGCTTCAGCTTTCAGAACATTGGCAACTCTAACTCGTCTATCTGCAAGGAAATTCCTGCAGGCTTTGGGTTACATGGCCTCCTGCATCCTTCTTGTACCATATGCAAGACTACACATGAAGAAAATACAATGGTACCTAAAAAGTGTATGGTCTCAGCATTGCCACAGTTTAGACATACTGATCTCTGTCCTTCCTTGCCTTCAAAAGGAATTTCTTTGGTGGTCCAGGGCATGTGCTCTAAATAAAGGGAAACCCTTCCGTCTGCCTCCTGCCACTCAGATTCTAACCACGGACGTCTCGGATTATGCTTGGGGAGCCCATTTTCAGGGCAATTGTTTGCAGGGCCTTTGGACAAAGGATCAGAAGCACCTGCATATCAATTTAAAGGAAATGTTAGCCGTTCAGAAAGCTCTATTGGCCTTCAGGAATCTTGTACAACCAGGACAACTGCTAATACGGACAGACAACACCACAGTTATGTGGTACATAAACAAGCAAGGGAGATCTCATTCCTACCCCCTTTGCAGACTAGCCATTGATCTATGGAACACAGCTCTAGCTTGCAATCTGGATCTTCAAGCTCCGTTTCTACCAGGGAAACAAAACTTCCTGGCAGACAGTCTGAGCAGAAACCTTTCGGATCCACACGAGTGGATGCTGGACACCAAAATATTCAGGATGATAACAGCAGTCTGGGGATGTCCTCACATAGACCTCTTTGCATCCCCTCTCAATCATCAACTACAGAATTTTTGCACCAGGACTTTCCACAGAGAAGCTTGGAAAATGGACGCCCTGTCATTCAGTTGGAGGAACCTCTCGGGATATGCCTTTCTGCCTCTTCCTCTTCTTCCACGGGTTTTATTGAAGATAAAACAGGACAAGCCCAAGATGATAATCTTGCTGGCTCCAAATTGGCCTCTGCAGTTTTGGTATCCAACTCTAAAAAACCTATGCCTGGAGCCCCCTTGGGTTTTACCTCAGTCTCCGAACCTTCTGTCCCAACATCAGGGTCAGGTTCTACACTCTCATCTCAGAACTCTCAGCCTGGCGGCCTGGTTAATCCAGGGCCTTTGATTTCTTCTTTACTGCCCAAGCAGGTTATGGATGTCTTTTTAGAAGCCAGACGTCCTAGCACTAGAAAATCTTATGCAGGAAAATGGAAAAGATTTTGTTCCTGGATGCAGGCTCAGGATTCTGATCCTCTTCTTCCTAACATTACTTTAATTTTACTTTACTTGACAGAGCTCATTATAATACAGACCATATCATCTTTTCCCACCAGCTCATGAGACAGTTTCTCAGAGGAGCTAAGAACTTAAGACCTCCTAGATCTCCTCCCATTCCTGCTTGGGATCTCAACTATGTTTTGGAAAAACTAACCTTGCCTCCTTTTGAGCCTGCTGCCTCTTCTGACATCAAGTTTTTATCTTGGAAGACAGCTATCCTGTTAGCCTTAACCTCTGCCAGGAGAGTTTCAGAGTTACAAGCTCTTATGGCTGTGGAGCCTTATATTATTTTTCATCAAGACAGGGTATCTTTGAGGACTAATCCTACCTTCATGCCTAAGGTGGTTTCCAAAGTGGCTTTAAATCAAACTATCCACTTGCCAACCTTTTTCCCCACTCCTCAGAATAAAGGGGAAAGGATCTTACATTCATTGGATGTACACAGACAACTACGTTTTTACCTGAACAGAACCAAGGACATCAGAAAATCAGAACAATTGTTTGTTTCTTATGCTTCACGTTCCCAAGGTAAAGCCATTTCTAAACAGACCATTTCTAAATGGATTGCTCATGGAATCAGATTTTGTTATTCTCACCATGGAAAGCAAATCCCAGGGAGTATACGGACTCATTCCACCAGAGCTGCTGCCACTTTTGCGACCTTCCTCAGGGGAGTTCCTACCAAGGACATTTTGGAAGCTGCAACTTGGAGTTCAGTGCATACTTTTTCTAAGCACTACAATCTACCTCTCTACTCTAAGTCTAGGGCAGGCTTTGCCTCTGCAGTCTTGCAGGGCCTTTTAGCCACCCCTTCCTCTTTATGACCACCTCCCTTTCTTTCAGCTTTGGGATTCTACCCTACAGTCATGACTGCAACAGTGAAACACGATGAACATAGTACAGTTGTGTACACCTACCATAAATGTAGATGTTCGAGTGTCTTCACTGTTGCAGTCTGGGTTTCCCTCCCTACTGTCCCCTCTTATTTTTACTTTTGTGTATTTCCTTTTTTCACCATTCTTCTGAGGTGTATTTGCAAAGGTTATGGGACCTTTTTCATTCTGGGACTCCTGACATCTGGGGCAAGAAAAACTGGAGAAGATGGTGTCGGCTGTCAGCTTTGTACTCCTGGCGCTCTGACGTCAGGGAGCATGGATGAACAGCCGATGCTGGACCCAGACTTTGTGATTCTGGCCGACCGAGGACTGCCTGCCGGCAGGGGAGAACCCTACGGTCATGACTGCAACAGTGAAGACACTCGAACATCTACATTTATGCCAACTGTACTTTTTGTGCATACCTTCACCAAGCATTACCATTTACCTTTATACTCCAAATCCAGAGTTGGCTTCGCCACTGCTGTGCTGCAGGGCCTTATAGCCACCCCTAATGCCTTATAGAACCAGCCTCCCTACCTCAGCTTTGGGATTCCACCCAAGTGTAATGACTGCAGCAGTGTAACACGATGAACATAGTACAGTTTTGTACCTACCATAAATGTAGATGTTCGAGTGTAAACACTGCTGCAGTCCAGATTACCCTCCCTCCTTCCCCTCTTACTTGCTGGTATGTACCTATGCCTTCTACCCTTTACCACCTATGGGGAGTATTTGCTGGTAACTGAAAGTTGTTTGCTTTTCTTATGTCTGTTTTATTAGCAATTTGAATTGCCTACCTATTTGGGGGCACCTGACACCTGGGGCAAGAAAAACTGAAGAAAATGGCGTCGGCTGCATCTTATATACCCCTGTCGCACTGACGTCAGGGAGGAGGCAACAGCAACCCACGCCGGACCAAGACTTTGGAACTCAGGCCGACTGGGGAACCGCCTGACGGCAGGATAACACAAGTGTAATGACTGCAGCAGTGTTTGCACTCGAACATCTACATTTATGGTAGGTACAAAACTGTACTTTTTTGCCACACTTAGGACAATCTAAAGTAAAGGAATTTGATCAATTTTAATTCCCATAAGGAGTGGAGAAGTAAATAATACTGAAAATGCGATAACAAAAGAGTCTAGACATGGTGCTTGGTCATATCTTTTGAGTTGCAATCCAAAATTTCCCTAAGCCTTCTCCTATATAAATGTCAAGGCATTATAGGTATGAAGTGTTTAGCTCTTGTGGAGTATGTTGTTCATATGTAGTGGCAGTAATGTTAACATCTGGGGAATGAAAACTATTGCTAATTTGGGTGAGAGGAATTTGAATTTTGGTGATGCTCTGCATTTTCTGCTTGATAATGCACCATGGCTATGTGAAAGCTATTGCAACAGCAAAATGATTTCAGATTAAATTTTAATTGTCTGTGCAATTTAATCTATTATGCCAGCATGTCTTATTTATCTGCTGATGAAGGTTTAGTTCCTTTAACTAAATATTTATTTGATATACCATTAATTCTTTGAAGGAATAGAAGATCAGATAAAGTTGGGTCATTAGTTGCATAAAGGGCTTGATATAGATCTCCACGGAGGAGTCTGCAAGAGACTGAGTACAGAGGAAGGGTTGCCATTCTCTCTGATAACTAAGATTTTTGAGGTCACAGATCTTATTAGTTAGGAATCTGAGGTCTCTCAAGTTGTGTTGTATGTTTAGATAAATACATGGCAAAAGGTGTGTTATATTCAGTAATGGGTCAAATAAGATATGGTTAAAGGGAATTAAGACTTTTTGGCTCTAGAGGATGTGCCTTTGGAAATTAGGTGGGCCAGTTAAAAGGGCATCCTAACTACTGTGGAGACATGATGGTCAAATGATAAGGTGATGCATTTTGTAAATTTAATTTGAAATCATTGTCCTTGCACCAGTTGTCAACATGGTCTAAGCCGAGCTGGAGCACTTGTTAGTTATTTGAAAGATCAAATAACAGCACCCAATTTACAGTCCTCTGCAAACTTAGTTAACCATCGGCCAGAAGTGCTGGCCTGAAGGACTGACAAATGTATGCAAAATAGGAGAGGGTCCAAAACTGAGCCCTGTGATAATCAATGGTAACTGTTTTGATTTCTGAAATAGCACCTGCTTCTCTAACTAGAAGGTTTCTGTCAGACAACCAGTTAACTGTCTGCACAATGTAAGGATTTGTATCAAGATTTGTGAATGTATCAAAAATTGCATGAGGAATTGTCAAAGACCTTGGCAGATCTAGATATTACAAGCAGCTGCCACAGATAGTGGAGGTTGAGGGAGGGAGATGACCGAATGGAGTGTGATGTCCATGTGCCGAATTTCCCTGCTGCAGTGTGGGTCAGCTGACTGTCTGGAAAACGTGCATTAAAAAAACTTAACTTGGTAATGACGAGCAAAATTAACCTATGAACCTATGAATTCACCCTGGGGATCACGTCAGTCGCCCTGCTAGACAGGGGTCCAGGGAAGTAAATATTGTGGGAAGAAATATCCAGGGAATTGTTATGGCTAGGCTTGTATAGGCCCTAGGGCCGATAGCCTAATACCAACCTATGTGTGCCAAATCTCAAGGACAGTCTTTCAATTCCTGGATAATAAGATTCATTTTGCTAAGGGATGGTCTTTCATGTGGAGTTTATGGAGTCTGCAAGCTCATTTGCAGCTTTTCACTTTGTCCTTTGATAAGACCATGCTGCGCTGACTGTAGTATCCTTGTATTGTTTTACTACAGGGCACTATTTTAAAGTGCACGTTTTTTTAAATAGAACTTCCTTGAGCATAACTGCTGCTTTGTGAAACTGTGCTCAATTTAATCTTGTCACATAAAATGGTAGTGGTTTATCGACCATTGCTTAGTACTGCATTATACTAAATGTTTTTTTTATGTTTGCAGTCAGTTACACAAATCTTGGTGTGCTGGTCATACTGTCAAATTTTCCAGCGCTTGTACTGGAGGCTGTGTGGGTGTAATTTCTTAGTCTCAAAACAGCTGATTATGCTTGATAGCATACATGCTATAGCAACTTGTAGAAATGTTTTGTGACTTTCACAGAAGATAAAAGTGGAGCATTTTTGTTACAGCTGTGCAACAGTAACTGCATTCCACTTCCTATTAGCATTTTGCTGGGCTTGGCCATGTTTTAGTCTTCCCATTTCAGTCAGTTGAAGTTAGTGTTACTAAATACCCTCTTTGCAGCCTGTTCTTTTTAAGAGCGCCTAAGGTTTGAAGCAGTTTTTATATGTGGTTTAACTTGGACTGCACTTCATATGTGTAGGTGAAGTGTAGAACTAGCATGTGTATTATTTGTTGACATAGGGCACTTGGGTTTGGTTTGTTGAGCCAGATTACTTATGCTAATGTCTGTTTGCTGCTGTTCAAGACCTTGATGCATTTCTTCTTGCTGTACAAGAGATTACTTTATTGGTGTTCACCACTCCTATGATGATTACTTTGATTGTTGCTGAACTTCCTACCAGCCCAGTTTGTTGTTGTGTAGCTTCCCACAATTAGCAGGCAGTGTAGGGATAGTGAAGAGCATCAGATGTGTTACTTAGTGTATCAGTGCAGCTAGTCATGTTGTGGCACTCCGACATACGATTGACGTATTTAGTCTGTTTGTTTATTTAATATCCATTTTTGGTCCCCATGCCTTCTGACTATTGAGTTGTTAGCAATTTCCATTCATTCATCATCGCTGGGACAAAGCAATCTGTGGCATGGCCATTGTATTGGCAGCCTTGTGGGAATGCTTCAATTTTGGCCCCTAGTGGATGATGTGGGCAGTTATGCCACAGCGAAGACGTCAATTTCCTCCACCTAACATGTACACACACACACACACACACACACACACACACACACACACACACACACACACACACACACACACACACTATGAGGGCTACCGTAACTGGCTTGGGATTGCCAAACCCACATCCTTAATCCTTTGGGCACTGGTTTCATGCAAGTTTCCACTTGCATGGAAGTAGGACAGCTGAGTAGAATAATCAACACCCCTCCCCCCCAACCAGGATTTACAAGCTAATGGAAGCGACTCACTCCTATCTCCTGCTAACCTATCCTTCTAGTGATAGAGTTACTATTCACGGTCAGTTTCTCTTGTTTTTAGTGTGAGCTTTATCCCTGTATATCACTGAGCCAGGCATTTATTTATTGATTTAAATGCCCTAGTTATGTAGCTGGATTTTGCACAGATATTAGTTAAATGCTTATTGCTGCAACACACCTTGAAATGCTTAGCAATTTCTTTTTGCAGCTTTCAGGTACCTTTTATTTACACTTCTCAGATCCTAGCCCTGACATTGATATTCCTATTTGCACATGAGTTGGGAACCTGAGACTTGCATGTTTTAAGTGCACAGACTTTACAAAATATATTTACATCAGTATTTTATATTTAAGTGCTGTCTGTAAACTGGTGATTCTTTTTAACAGTTTTTGCAGCTTCAACTTCACACCAAGGAAATAGTCGTAGACAGTGTAATCCTTTCTCATAAATTATTTTGGAGTTAATAGACTCATAGTACATATGTGTTCCTTCCTTAGTGAATGGAGAACGGTTCAATAGCAGTTTCAAGCTTAGCAGTCCCCCAACATATTTGTTTTTCATTGTTTATTATTCTAAACCTGTACATTAGTCAGCCTGGGATCATGTTTGGTAAGTGTTTTTTGACTATGATCAGTCATTAGAGATTAAAAGTAATGTGAAAAAAAATGTGTGTGTCTGTGTGTGTGTATATATATATATATATATATATATATATATATGTATACTTTTCTTTGTCAAAATTTTAGTATTTCGAAAAAGAAAAATAGGAGCCCACTTACACGAAAGTGCACTTAGAACGTAAGTGCATGTTCACGAATACTGGTTCAACAAACAGGTAATAAAGGCAAAACAGGACACACTGCAGCACCGAAGCACTCTACAGTGGAGAAAAGGAAACATACCTGTTTCCCCACTGTAGTGGGATCTCGGAGTTAGTATATTTAAGTAGTGGGGGTGTGGGGGGTGCAGGGGGGCTTTTTTTGTGTTTCCTTTTTTGTTTTTTTACTGGTTCATTGAACTGGTATTCGTGAAAGTGCACTTTCGTGCAAGTGGGCTCCTACTTTTCTTTTTCGAAGTGATGAAATTTCAACAAAGAAAAGTAGACTATATATATATATATATATATATATATATATATATATATATATATATGAATGAAAATGTCCAAAGCTGGAAGGAACACCACCAAATAACTGTTTCAAAGAACAGGATACCAAATACTCCTTCAGAAGTTTAAAACCAGAAAAGTTTAATGCAATAATGTGAGCGCTTTCGCGGACCACACATCCGCTCCTTCAGACATAATGAAACAAAAGAGTGCTTCTACATTTGTAGTAATAGTTGACCAATCAAGCAAAAAAATGAATTAACTAATTAAAACAAATTCAAAATGAATGACATATTCTTAAAGCAACTCCATCATCTTAAAACACTTCATAAAAAATAATGCAAAATGTGTATGTTGATATATATAAAATCAACAAAATAAATATTATACATAATAAAATATAAATATAAATACAATTATGTAACATCAATAATATACTGAATAAAATGATGTGTAGGAATACACAAAAAATAATGTTATTAATGTTAAATAACTATTACACGGTGTAGCTATCTTAAAGTTCTAGCCTTCAAATAAGGTTTAAGAGAGACAGTGTCATTCAGACCTCTGCCGCGGTGTGCGGCGAGCCTTATGATCCATTTAACCTCTGCTAATTCTGTTAAATTTATAATATCACCCATTCGTATATTTACTTGTATATGCAGCACTTGAAATTGGAACACATGCTCATTGCCTTCCTGCATGGTGTGTTTTGCCACTGCACTGTAGTCTTGCCTCCTATTGAGGCAATATGCATGGTCTCTAATACGTTCCCTAAGAGTTCTGTTGGTCTTACCAACATAGAAACGAAAACATAATAAGCAGTGTGCCACGTAGACTACATTTTTAGAATTGCATGTGCTATTGTTACGTAGCTCCCATAATCGCCCTGTATCTGGGTGTTTAAAAAAGCGTGACTCATGAATGTATTGGCATTGCATGCAACAGCCACATTTTCTAGTGCCACCAAAATTACTGGGTGTTATGTTGTCTACATCAGTTACAAAATTATGATAGCAAAGCTGTTGTTTCAATGTTCTCATATTACTATAAGTAAAATTAGGAACTGGCCCAACAATGTCTTTCAATCTCTCATCAACCACCAAAATATTCCAATTGGAAATAATAGCATGCTTCACTCTATCTAAATTATTACTATAAGGAAGAATAATAGATTCTCTCCTCTGCTGCTGACCAGAAGGCACTGCAGCATCATTGGTGTTCCTGTCCGAATAATAGGGTCTCACCCTAGTTCTCCTCAGAACATCCACTTGTGAATAAACTCTGGATATCTCCTGGTGACTGTATCCCCTCTTCTTCAATCCCAATTCAAGGTTACAGAGTTCGTTCTTTAAAGAGGTTTCCTCACATGATAATCGGGATAACCTCATAGTCTGCCCCTTAATAATGTTGTTAAAAACCATGGGACTATGCATACTCGTTCTATATAAGTATGCTGGTTTGTAGCATGGTTTGCGATAAACTTTAGTTTTATAACAGTTGGATTCACAATATATCATCACATCCAGAAAATTTATACTCCTACTGGAAAAATCTACAGTAAACTTTAAAAATGAATCCATGTTATTCAATTCATTGACAAAAGAAATGAGCATATTGTGTGTACCCTTCCAGAGAAAGAAGAGATCATCTACAGATCTTCTGTAAAAAAGTATATTCAAATTACTCAGTATGTATTCCGTTTCCCAGGCAGCCATGACTAAATTGGCATAGCTATTGGCACAGCTAGTGCCCATGGCTACCCCCTTACGCTGTTAACATTTGTTCAGAAAAACAAAAATATTTGATTCCAACACTAACTCTAATAGTAAATTAAGAAAATCTACTTTGATTCCAACACTAACTCTAATAGTAAATTAAGAAAATCTACTTTGCCATTGTCAGTCACATCACATTCAGAAAGTAACTTTTTCAATAAGGCCAAACCTGTATTCGGAATACAGGTAAAAAGTGATGTTACATCCATAGTTACAAGCAATATCCCATCTATGGTGTCAAGATTAAATACAAATGTGTACAAATCAGTTAAAAAAATGTCCTGTATCTCTGAAAATATAAGGAAAAGCCAATAACGCTTTCTTCAGTTCTGAATCCCAAGTATATAGAAAGCGGTTCAGTCAACCATCCTGAACCTGACACAATTGGTCTAAAAGCAGGTTTGACCGGATTTTTGTGTATTTTGGGCAGCCCGTGAAGGCTAGGTATAATAGGATGTTGCACAATGAAATAATTAAACAAATCATCACTTATAATATTCATAAGTTTGCATTCAAGCAAACTAATATGAATGTTAGTTTGTATTTCAGAAACAATACTATATTGTACTACTTCATAAGCTTCATCCGCTAACATTTTTAACATTGTATCAAAGTAATACTCAGAATCTAACACAACTACCGGTCCGCCCTTATCTGCAGGGCGTATGACAATATTGCCATTATCCTTCAATTTATTTAATGCCTCTAACTCATTCCTGGTTAAATTGTTATTTTTGATGTTCATCGAAAAATAAAAATCATTATAAAGAGCATTCTCAACAGCTTTGATGAAAGTCTCAACACTTGATAAGAGATGCGGTGTAAATAAACTCCTACGTTTAAAACAATTGATATGATCTGTAGGTTCATTGCCAAATAGCAATTTCAAAGCTATGTTACGTGAAAACAGTCTAACGGACATGATCTCTTCACTAATGTCCATGTTGGACGTTGGTATAAAGTTCATACCTTTATTAAGAAGCTCAAGTTCATCCTGAGTCAAATCATACATGGAAATATTCCATACTAGGCTTCTTGATTCCAGAGTCTCTTCAGTGTCCGTTGTTGTTGGCCAGGTGGTTCTTTCCTTTTCGCTCCCCTTACCATTTCTGACTCTACAGACTTCCTTCTGCCCACTCTTATAGGCAGAGGAGCAACTGGAAAATTTGCAGACTCAGCTCTCTCTAGCTGTATTTTCCGTCTGACGACGCTGGAGAATGTCTGTGAATTGCTCATGTCGTCAGACATATTCATACTAATAGCTGATGCAGAATCAGACAATTGTTCATGAGGTGTAGTATAAACAGAACGGACTGGATCAGGCGATGTAATGTCGTTGACTACTCCGTTGATCTGCACAGATTCACCATTCAAATTTGCCACTTCCTTCTGCTCCATCTCTTCAGACCGGGAATGCCCAAGTATTTCCTGTTCGGAAGATACCATTTGTAGAGGCAATTCAGAATTAACTGTGTTGGTTGATATTCTGTCTCTATTGGCTAGATTTTCTTGCCTACGAGTCACTGGCAAATTGTTACTGGCCCCATTGGCAGTTCTTGGCCAAATAAAGACATTTTGTTTGGCGAAATCATCAATGTCTCTAAGTTTTCTTTTTTTATGCTCGAGGAGGTTGGTCTCATATCGTGATACTTTGTCAATCAATTCATGTAAATAAAGCTCACTACAATCACCACCAAGTAATTCAGTTAATTTAACTTGCTGCTCTTCAATAGATTTTCTCAAATCAAATTCAATCGGGTGAAAAAAGTCTAATAATAGCCTTAAATAGGCTTTACTTGCATTTAGATTGATTTGTTGCCACTGCAACAAAAGTTCCGGATAGCTGTTACCATACGTGGGCATATTAAGAATTCTTAGCCCACGTGGAACCACATTGCAGCTCAAACAAGCTTCTAGATGATAGCGTTGACATTGTAGACGCTTAAATCTGTAGATGTTATTTTCTATATCTTTTTTTAGACTTCTCACTGCTTGCTCACTAGCGGCATTGACATTTACTACATTGTTACTCATTCAGAAATCCATAGACATGAGCAGAATAACTGATTCTGTTAACAGAGTTCTTAATCTACCATTGGAACTTGTATCCATTAAAACATGAGCCACACCATTCATATTTCCTTTGTCAGTTCCTTCCATCACAAACCACAAGAAAACACAATGAAGAATAATACCCAATCCACACGATAAATGAATGAAAATGTCCAAAGCTGGAAGGAACACCACCAAATAACTGTTTCAAAGAACAGGATACCAAATACTCCTTCAGAAGTTTAAAACCAGAAAAGTTTAATGCAATAATGTGAGCGCTTTCGCGGACCACACATCCGCTTCTTCAGACATAATGAAACAAAAGAATGCCTCTACATTTGTAGTAATAGTTGACCAATCAAGCAAAAAAACAAATTAATTAATTAACTAATTAAAACAAATTCAAAATGAATGACATGTTCTTAAAGCAACTCCATCATCTTAAAACACTTCATAAAAAATAATGCAAAATGTGTATGTTGATATATATAATATGCTCTTTCTGAGAAGATTTTAGAGCTTGCATATTTGAACCCCTCTGAGTCAAGTTATTGTATATATATCATTGTGTTTTAATGAAGAGTTGGGTAAAGGTGTGTTGGCACAGAGTCAAGGTGGGAGGGTGGTAGGTATGGACAGTGAGTTGCACAGTAATCAGTCAATGTGATCAAGTTAAATGCTTTATTATCTGTTTTAGTATGTTTTGTTCCTTTTTTTTGCATGAATATAGTGCAATATTCTTTTCAGAACTCTGTGCTGAATCTGATGTGACAGTACTCATTTAAGGGGGTTGATGACTTTGTTATTATGGAAGACTTGTACACAGGATAGTGTCTTTGATGTAGTAAGACCTTTCTTCTTCACTTTTTGTGGAATTCATCGCATAAGGGTTCCTATTACGTGATCGAATTGTTGAAACTTTGAATGTTATTAGGTCGAACCCATATGTTCGAAGTTTCAACAATTCGAACATCTAAAATAAAAAAAAGAAAAAACCTAACTGCTGTATGCAGGGGGTCAAGCCCCTCTGCACTCCCCACACCCCCAGCTATACCAACTCTGAGATCGCACTACAGTGCAGAAAGAGAGGATTTCCCTTTAATGCATCGTAATGTGATCTCGGAGTTGGTATGTTTAAAGAGCGGGGGGGGTGTGGGGGGTGCAGGGGGGCTTTCCTCCCTGCTTACCACCATCAGCTGAGTTTTTTCTTGTGAAAGTTCTATTACGTAATAGGAACCCATGCATAACTATGTTCTTTCATTACATTTTAGAAGCTGGTCTTGAAACTTATCTAAAGTAGAATATTTGTTTCTCATGTTTTGGCTCCACTACTGCTGAATGTCGGCAGCCTGTGTTTCTCTCCTCCTCCACTCATTGTACTGGACCTGCCTTAGCCTCATCTGGGCTGTATCTAACTCATGTCTGTGGACAGTGAAGAGATAGAGGACCCTGGGACAGAGGAACACTGCAGCCAGGGAGTGTTTCTGTTTTTATTTCCTGGCCTGTACTCCCCCAGTACGATATGCAGAGAACATCAGAACTTTCCCACCCTTTACTTCCAGAAGTGACTGATGTTATCAGAATAGTTAACCTACCCTCAGGCAGCACCTCAAAGTTGTTCCCTTTGTCTCTCCCAGGGAAGCCAGATTGCTACATTGTGCCCTGAGCTGATTGCATGCAGTTAGATGTTCTTCGTGTTTCACTGTTGCAGTCATTACATTTGGGTAATCTGCTGGTAGGTTGCCTTAGTCGGCCTGATTAACAAAGTCTTGGGTCCTGCGTCGGTTGCTGTCCCTTCTTCCATGATGTCAGGTTGTCAGGGGTATAAAACATGCAGACAACGCCATTACATCAGTCTTTCTTGCCGCGCGGTGCCTGAAGCAGAAGCAGTTCGCAAGTGCAGGTCGGCTGACTCCTGAAATTTTCGTTTTCGAGTTTCAGAACCGAAGTCTTCAACTAAAAGCTAAGTACCCGTTGGGGAAACTTTTTCTTGCTCCTTACCGATGTCAGTAAAAGTTAATAATTGTATTACTTGTGTGAAGCAAATACCTCATAAGGATTTTCATTTGTACTGTATTCCTTGCTTAGGCCCTGACCACGACTTACCTTGCTGTCGGTTTTGTGCTTTATTTAATCAGTGCACCATCCATCGTCGGTACATTTTTGCTTCTAAATATTTTGGCTCTTGGTTTAATTATCCAGAAATGACATCGGTTAGCCATCCAACTACCGGAATACCGAAAAAATACAAAGATAAAGACAGAAACAGGCCATTGAGGTCCAAAACTGCCGACAACACTTCTCCTAAGCCATTCGCAAGTTCGCCAGAACTCAGTGAGCCGCTTTCTCAGCCCCTGATACCAGCTACTTCTGATTCGCAGGCCTCTACTGAGACCCATTCGGAATCCAGTATGCCGCGAGATGCTTCACCTATGGAACCCACAGATGTCTCTACCTTGGATGGGTCTGGAGCAGGCACCGGCTTCTGAGGGTGTATTCAGGCCGACAGATTTGTATGTTAAACCGACACCACCTTCAGTATTAAGGTCAAAGTCTCGATCTATGTGTAAAAAACCGACGCCCAAGCCACATGTTCAGGCCCGTATGCCTAAAAAACAAATGATCAAAATGGCTGAAGATTTAATTACTCTAATCAGAGGTAGTCAACCCCCCCCTTCTAAGAGGCCTAGGGCTGAACTTGACTATGAATCTTCTGAACAGGACTCTGTTTCTTCTGGCTCTTTTAATGAACAGGATTTGTCCATGCCTACTTATGAGGACTCTGATGCAGAGGATTCCATTCCTTCTGCTTCTCCCCCTAAGGATTTTTCTTTTGGGGAAACTTTACATACCTTAAGGGAGCATTTCCACTGGGAAAGTCAGGATTATTTTGAATCCAAAAAGAGGCTTGGGGATTTCCTTCCTCAGCATTGGCCTTTGGCTATACCTCCTGTACTAGACATTGTTGATGTGTTTTCAGAATCCAGTATGGCCCCTGATTCCCTGCCTCTGGCCCCTTGTAAGCCAGACAGGTACTACAGGGTTCCTGACTCCCACAAATTCCTTTTCAAAAATCCTGTTGCGGACCCTGAAACATTTTCTTAGGGGCCCAAGGGCATTACGGCTTCTACTGCTAAAAATCCTACCCCTTCTGATAGAGACTCCAGGGCGCTGGATAGATGGGGTAAAAAGGTTTATACTTCTGCAACCTTGGCAATCAGGGCTTTAAACTGTCAGTTCCATATGCTAAAATATCAACAGCATATCATGTGATTGCTTAAACAGAAAATTATGTTGATTTCTGACTGTGTGGAAAATAGGGATTTACAGTATTTATTGCATTCAGCTGAACAAGTTGGAAAACATACTTTGCAATGTGGTTTTGATTCTTTGGAGGCCTCTTGCAGGGCTGCTGTTACTGGGTCTGTGCTTAGAAGGCATGCTTGGCTTAAGGAGCAATCTCTGCCTGATCATGTTAAAGCAAAATTGTTGCATGCTCCTTTGCTGCAGGACCGTCTGTTTGGCAATAAGGCTGAAGAAGTTCTAAAAAAGATGGAAGATCAAGCTAAATCTATGCAAACTGTGAAAGATTTCTTACAAGTACAACCTCCAAGATTTAGTAGGCACTGGCCTACTAAGAACTGGTCCTTTCCAGTTCCTTCCAGAGCCACTCAAGCCAAACCCAGACATTCCAAAAGCACCAGGTTTCAGTCCCAAGGGACTTTCAGAACTAAGCAATGGGGTGCCTCCGCTTCCAAATCTGGAAATAACAAGACTCCTTCCTGTGGTAAACAGTCTCAATGACTTTCCTTTAAAATTACCAAGCACTTACTTCGTAGCCGCCCCTTTGGGAGGAAAACTGGCAACTTATAAACCAGAACAAATGGGCTTTAAATATAGTGCCCCAGGGATACAGATTACATTTCCACATGTTGCCAACTCCAAACTGATGTCCAGACCTGCCCCCAAATCAGTGGGCAGAGGCTCAGAAACAAGTACTTTCCCTCCTAAACATGGGGGCAATTCAACTAGTACCAGAAGAGGAAAAGGGGCAAGGTTTCTATTCCAGACTTTTCCTGGTACCCAGAAAAGACAAATCATGGCGTCCAGTTCTGGACCTGTCTACTCTGAACACATTTCTGGACATTCCAAAATTCAATATGCTGACTCTTCTCCAGTTATTTCCTATGCTAGGCAAACATGCCTGGTTGGCAACTCTAGATTTAAGAGAGGCGTACCTGCATATCCCAATCAGGGAATCTTGCAGAAGATACCTCCGCTTCAAAGCAGGTTACTTGCATTATCAGTTCTGTGCACTGCCCTTTGGCTTATCTACTGCGCCCAGGGTATTTACTAAGTGCCTGGATCCAGTAATTGTATTTTGCAGGCATAGAAATATTCAAATATATCCATACTTGGATGATTGTCTAATTCAGGCAGAAAACAAGGACATTCTTCTAAAACATCTGGCATTTGTAAACAGGGTTCTAACTTATCTAGGGTACACCGTAAACTAAAAGAAATCACAACTAGTACCTTCTCAAAAAATTACATTCCTGGGTGCAAGCTTGAATACCACTGCCCAGATGGCTTTCCTTACACCAGAAAAGCAACTTCATTTAGTGACTTACTTCAAACAGGAGGCCACAAAAACCCTGCTATCTGCAAGACAAATACTGCAAGCCTTGGGGTTCATGGCCTCCTGTATTCTTCTAATTCCATATGCAAGACTGCATATGAGGAAACTTCAGTGGTACTTAAAAAGTTTATGGAGTCAACATTGTCACAGCCTGGAAACAATGATTCCTATCATTCCTTGCCTGCAACTAGAGTTCCTATGGTGGGCAGAGGCCTGCCAACAAAACAAGGGACTAATATTCATACCACCTCCTGCCACCCAAACCCTAACTAACAGACGCATCAGACTATGCATGGGGAGCTCATCTGGCAGGGAAGTGCTTTCAGGGCACATGGAGCCCAAATCAAATGCACCTTCATATCAATCAGAAAGAAATGCTAGCTGTACAGAATGCATTGACAGCCTTCAAGGACTACCTTCATCCAGGACAACTAATGGTAATGACGGACAGCACCACAGTTATGTGGTACATAAACAAGCAGGGGGGTACACATTCCTACCCCCTCTGCTGACTAGCCATGGCATTGTGGAACACGGCCTTGAGCTATCAAGTACAACTACAAGCTCAATTCCTGCCAGGAAAGCTGAATATTTTAGCAGATGAACTAAGCAGAAATCTCATGGACCCACACAAATGCAAACTGGAACCACAGATTTTCAACATGTTGATGCGCAAATGGGGAGCCCAGACATAGATCTTTTTGCCTCACCCCAGAACTACCAGTTGGACAAATTTTGCTCAAGAACTCATCACAAAAAAGCCTGGAAAGTGGATGCTCTGTCCATCAGCTGGGAAAACCTATCACTTTATGCCTTTCCCCCTCTGCCTCTGCTCTCCAAAGTTCTACTAAACGTCAAACAGGACAAACCAAAAATGATTTTGATTGCTCCAGACTGGCCTCGCCAACACTGGTACCCACTCCTATGCAGTCCGTCAAAAATTTCTCCATGGCACCTGCCTCAGACACCTTCCTTACTGTCTCAGCAGAACAACCAAATTCTGCACCCTCCGCTCCAAACATTGAATCTTGCAGCTTGGCTAATCACTGAAATTCCCTCTTAGCATCCCTCAGCAAACCTGTGATGGATGTCATTTTGGAGGTGAGAAGACCTAGTACTAGAAAATCTTATGCTGACAAATAGAAAAGATTCTGTGCCTGGAATCAATTTCAAGGGATGATAAGCACAGCAGTGCTCAATTTAGTACTTAACTGAGATGCTTCACAAGGGCTTGTCTTTTTCTTCCATAAAAATCCATTCCTCTGCCATTTCAGCTCATTACAACACAGAACCCCCCTCTTCTCTCATCATCTGCTAAAGCAGTATCTGAGAGGGGCCAAAAACTGGAGGCCACCCAGGAGCGCTCAAACCCCTGCCTGGGGCCTTAACTTTGTATTGGAGAAATTCACTCTCCCTCCTTTCGAGCCAGCTGCTACTGCAGACTTAAAATTTTTTTCCTGGAAAACAGCCTTCCTTTTAGCAATCACTTCGGCTAGAAGGATTTCTGAATTACAGGCCCTTATGGCAGTGGAGCCTTTCATCATTTTTCATGCGGACAGGGTGTCACTCAGGACCAATCCATCCTTCATGCCCAAGGTGGTATCCAGTGTGGCTCTTAATCAGTCCATTCATTTACCAACTTTCTTTCCCAATTCACAGAACAAGGGGGAGTGGGTTCTACATTCATTGGATGTACACAGACAACTTAGATTTTACTTGGACAGGACTAAATCTCGAAGAAAATCTGAACAAGCTTTTGCTGCAGAGGCAGAGGGAAAGGCTATTTCAAAGCAAACCATTTCCAAATGGATAAGCCATTGTATTCATTTCTGCTATAAGCACCATGGAACACCTATCCCCCAGTGGATCAGAATCCATTCCACCAGGGCTGCATCTACTTCTACTGCTTTTCTCAGAGGTGTTCCTACCAGGGATATTCTAGAAGCTGCTACCTGTAGTTCAGTTTATACTTTCACCAAACATTATCATTTACCAATTTTCTCTAAATCCAGAGCTGGCTTTGCCACTGCTGTTTTGCAGGGCCTTATAGCCGGTCCTAATGCTGTATAAATCCATCCTCCCAACCATAGCTTTGGGAATCTACCCAAATGTAATGACTGCAACAGTGAAACACAAAGAACATAGTACAGTTGTGTACACTTACCATAAATGTAGATGTTCGAGTGTATTCACTGTTGCAGTCCTGGTTACCCTTCTTCCAGCCCCCTGTTTTTTCTCTTACTATGCCTCTGCTTTCTTTTGCTACACTAAAGTCTTTTTGGTGTATTTGCTTTTGTTTGGAGGTATAATTTTGTATTTTAAATTTATTTATATATATTTTGCTCCCCTTTTGGGGGGCACCTGACATTTGGGGCAAGACAAACTGATGTAATGGTGTCACCTGCATGTTTTATACCCCTGACGACCTGATGTTATGGAAGAAGGGACAGCAAATGACGTAGGACCCAAGACGTTAATCAGGCCGACTGAGGGCAACCTGCCAGCAGATTACCCAAATGTAATGACTGCAACAGTGAATACACTCAAACATCTACATTTATGGTAAGTGTACACAACTGTACTTTCCTTCAACCGCAGAATGGACCCAGACCTACCCTTCTTGTTTGCAACTTCGAGTCTAAGATGTCAAACTCTGATTGTCTGGTTAGGGTGTTATCCCACTATAACACTGTCACAGACATATTTGCAGTAAAACATTTTTAATGCTAATATTACAAAACACTATTTTGGGACTACCCTAGTGCACTGAGATGGCAGTTTTTGGTAGTGGATTAGGTTGCATAAAGGATAGTAAGGAAAAAAGAGTGCTTGTGTTATGGCATAAATAGAGGAACTAGTATGGTAACAAAGGAACAGTTTAATTCATTTTGTCCTTCCTACTGATTTTGTGCAAGCTGACTATATATATTTGCATTTCACACTATATAGAAGTCCTATATAACTGCATGTAGAAATAAACATTGGGGTCATGGAAGACTCTAGTTTTTTTTAATATTTGATGGAGGCTGATGGATACTGTTATCAAGACTTTTCCAATGCTCTTCAGGATTGTCATCTGGCATGCCTCTCAACCTCGGTTAGCACAAGAAATCCGGACAAAGCCTAACATAATTTAAGGAACAAAGGCTCGAAAATATGGATACATTTTAAATATTGTTCGTATGGACTTGTAAAGTTGTTAGAATGACAGGATCTGTGTTAGCACTTATTTTCTGAAGGATATGAAGTGTAAAACTCAAATGCATGTCATTATTTAGTAACTTCAATTTTCAGTGATGTGTTAGAAAACTGCAAATTTTATGAGGAACAGACCAAAAATACGAGGCAAAATCTGGACAGTTGAGATGTATGCCAGCTGAGGATAAAAGCTATAAAAGAGAGGTTGGTGACCAAGAGCAAAATGCAGCTTCCCATGAAGTGGGATTGAAGCTTGAAGGAAGAGTGGGGAGCTTGGGTGATAATGCAAGTAAATTTAGTTTTTCCATACATTGGAAAGTTGGTTAAGTGAGGAAACGGTTGAAAGTATGAAAGCAAACTTAGACAGGGGAATGAAAGTAGGGGAGAGGGTAATATGCTAAACCACCAGGTTATATTGGATTGGCTCCATGAAAGAAGACAAAAATAAAAACAACTTCAGGGTTGCCAGTGCAGACTAGATGAATTAAGTAAATTATTTTCATGCCTCCAGCAGACCTACTTCTTTGACAAGTTGCTTAATTATGGGCAAGTCCATTAATCTCCTCTGTTCTTTCTGGCAGCTCTGAACGGGTGCACATGTCTGTTGGACTTTGTTGTCACTAATCTGGAAAAGCCTGAGATTTTAGTATTTGAGTAAGAGTTTTGTTGAGACTACAGTTCTAGGTATGTGACACAGGATGCTATATTGTGTTCATCAGGCATATTCGTACTCCCAGTGTGCTGAATCTGAGATTAATGACTTCATTGTATTCCTTGGCTATTACAGCCTAAGCTGTAGAAATATACAGTGTCAGCAGCAGTGTTGTCATAAACTAGCAATCCTAGTCAAGTTGCCTTTTTTCCCCCATTAGATGAAAGTGGAGAAGATGACGACGATGAAGAGGAAGGATTGCTGCGCAAAACTGGCAATTTCATAGCTGCATCAGAGGCCTTACCTCGGGGTATCATACAGGTAAAATGTTCTTGATATGAAAGGAATACTGGTCATATAGGTGTAGAGACTTTGTACTTCTATTATTTTGTATCAGTAAGGAGGTTCTCAGTAAAACTGTCTGCTGTATGATGTGATTCTGGCAGACAGCTTGAATATGTATGGCCTGTAAGGATTTGAAAGCTTTCAGAAGCATTATTGGGAGCATTCTGTATCTATAAACTTGAGATTGAGACAAGTGCAAAAATATTAGCAGATCCAAACATTCAGTGTCTTAATAGCGTTTTTAAGTAGTGTGCTGTAAGAATTAACTGATCATTTTCATTCTGTATTCTAAGTAACTGTTTTGAGTACCCAAGAGGTGGACATTCTTGTATGATGGTTGAGTTTGGCTGCATAAATTCACTGCAGAGGATCATGGCAAGAGAAAACACTATTAGTTGCTTTCAGTTTTGTTGCTGACATCATCAGAGTATTCGTGTGTGAGTAAGCTGACCTGAGATAGGCTGGAAAAATAAAGGGAGAAGGAAGACGTAGGAGATCTTGTACATAGTATGAAACCCAGAAGTGCTTGTAAAAGAGCGAGTTCTAAACATAAATTCAGCTACTTAATTTACAAGGAGCCCAGTAATACTGTTTTGCGAAAGAAGCTGATAGTACTACTGCTGACTTTCAGACTCCTCTGTGACATGTCTGTAGTATTCCTCTCTCAGGTGTGACCTGTGCCAAGAGGGTCTACCTACTAAGAGAACCTATACATATGAGTATTTCTAATTCCTATATGCAGGTCCTAAAGGGTGTGAGGGGCTAGGCTTTGAGAGGGGAGTGGGGCCAGCGAGGAGCTGTCATACTGTGAAATGTTTTTTTTTTCTCACAGCCTTAAGCGTCTCCACACATCCTGATTTCATTGTAAAGTTTAGCAGGCAGTAGGGAGTAGTCTTGAACTCCAGACTCTGCCAGAGTTCCACAAGTAGACATTCAACACCCCCCCCCCCCTCCATGCAGACCTCCAGGATTGGTACATTGTTGCTCCCTGCACTGCCATCGGGTGCCTGAGTCACTAAATGAACTGTGGGCACCAGGGCCATAGTTGGTCATTATCCCTTTATGCTGTTGGTGAGATGTTACCACCTTGGTACAAGAGTGATAAGTTTTCCATTTGTCCTTTGCTGTTTTGTGCTGACAGAGAGTGGGGGATCCCAGATTCAGGCTGGGGGAAGAGAAGTACTTTTCTGGTTAGGGTTATCGATTATCTGAATTTATGGTTTTAGGTTTGCTAAGGTTAGAAGGTGTATAGCAAGGAACCAGGTATGTTAATTTTGCTTTCCAGTTGACCAGCTTAATCCATTGCTGGGTTGCCAGGGGAGTCTGAGCCTGTCCTGTCATAGTGTGTTCATTCTGAAGTTGCCAGTCCATAGGAGGGATGGGGTATCAGTGCAAGTTATTGTAAACGTATCATAAAGTATGTTACATTTGTTAAGAAGTTTCTAAGTGAGAGAGAGAGAGGAGTGGTTTACCAGACAGTGAAGGATATTTGAATGGGTTTTTAACTTTGTCAAGTCTGTGTCCTAAATTTTTGCATGTTCCTGTTTTATTTATTTATTTACTTACATTTGTTGACTGGGAGTGTCCGACTGGACGTAGGTCCATTTTCAGCGGAGGCCCAGGGAGAAAAGCTCTACAGTTAAAATAGACAGTAGTTACATTGGATTACATAGCAATTAACAATTTAACATAGCAATTAATTACAAACATATTTACAGATGAAAACATAGTACATCAGTAGACAACTAAAATCTTTATCTGCGAAGTACATAACAGACATTAACAAATGTTACAGTAAGTAGTTCCTGCTGTATAAAAAGTACTAGGCTTATGAGCATCTGAGCTTGCTATAATCAAGGTAGTTAGTGGGGTGGAAAGAAAGGTAGTGGTTGGATAGGGTGGGTGATATTAGAGTGGGAGTTCCAAGGGCATAGCCAGCATGTTTTTAGGTGCGCTTTTAGTAAAGTTTTGAAGTGGGTGCATGATGGTATGGAGGTAATTGTGGGTGGGAGGGAGTTCCATAATTTGGCTATGGCGCAAGAGAATAGTGCTTCACCAGCAGAGTTATTGGCTTTAGCGATCTGTAAGTGATTTTTGTTGCTGGATCTTAGTGGTCTGGTGGTGGGATAGGGTTGGAGTAGATTCTGAAGGGATGGGACATTTAGTGGATGGTTTACTAGTTTGTGGGTGAGTGATAGTTGATACCATTGAAGGAGGTGAGGGAGTTCAAGCCAGCCCAGTTCAGCAAGTGAGAGACAGTGGTGACTACGGTAGGATGCCCCTGTGGCGAATTTGGCAGTTTTGTTGTAGCAGGTCTCTAGCTTGTTTAAATCACATTGCCTTAGGTTGGTATATATTGGAGAGGCATAAAGTAGGGTGGAGATAAGGTGGGAATTTGCTATTGAAATCTTTGCTGCTTTTGAGAAGTTGCTTATTTCTGTATAATGCTCCTAGTTTTTTGTGGACTTTTTTATGGTCATGGATATGTGAATGTCAAATTTTAGTTTGTCTGTTTCCACTCCTAGTAATTTGGTGTGTTCAGTTGGGTATATAGTGGTGTTGTCTTTTGCTGTGATGTTAAAGTGAGAGTTGTTTTGAGTATGGTGGGTTGGAAGATGAGTAGTTTAGTTTTGCTTTGGTTGAGTATTAATTGGGCATCGGATAACCAAGTTTCAACAGAGGAAAAGGCTTCTTGTGTGACTTTTTACAGTTTGGGTAGGGACTGGGCTGAGCAGATGATGGTTGAGTCGTCTGCGTATTGTATGAGTGTGCCATGTTTGGTGGCAGAGGCTAGATTATTGGTGAAAACAGAGAAGAGTAGGGGTCCAAGGATGGATCCTTGTGGAACCCCTATGGAGACAGGTAGTTGGGGAGATATGTCATTCTGCCATACAACGGATTGTTGGTAGTCAGACAGGTAACTCTGAAACCAGTTGGTGACTGATTCAGAGAAGGATAGGTTATTGAGGACAGAGATGAGTTGTTTGTGTGGGACCATGTCAAATGCTTTAGATAGGTCTAGGAAAGTAGCAGAGGAGAGATGGCCATTGTTTTTATGCTGAAGGATAGTGTTAGTAAAGGAGAGTAAGGCAGTGGTGGTGCTATGGTTTGGTCGGAAACCATGCTGAGTATTGGAAAGGAGGTTGTTAGTAAGGAGGTAGTCTGAGACCTGAGAATGTATGCATCTCTAGTATTTTGGAGAGTGGAGAGAGAATAGCTATGGGGCGGTAATTGGTTAGTTCTGTGGAGGGGCCGCCTTTGTGGAGGGGAATTATATGTGATACTTTCCACAGTGTAGGAACCTAACTTTCTGACAGAGATCGGTTAATCAAGATGGATACTGGGTAGGCCAGAGCATCAGCTGCGATTTGTAGGTATTCACTTGGGAGGTTGTCTGCTGCTAATTTGGTGGGCTTAAGTTTAGTTAAGAGTTTTTTTATGTTGGAGGTAGGTACAGGAGAAAGAGAAGGCAGTGGGGAGATTACTAGTTGAAGGTGTGGTGTGGGTTATTGACTTAGTCTGACAACTAGGATTATGTTGGGTGTTGGCTCTAGTGTTTATAGTTGTCTGATGAGTAGGGCAATGCTGTACATATTCAAAAAGGTCTGTAAAACATACCCTTCAAGTTGGTCATGCTATAGACATGGGATCTGTTCTGTTCTGTTCTGAAACCTTGCTGAAAATGAAAAGGCTGAATTTATTCGGATAAAAAGATGTCCTTCTATATAACTGTTGCAGTATTTTTTACATAAGGGATTCCCTGCTAAGGGGAGGCCAATGTATGGCAAGCATACCAATGTCTTAGGAATATGTAGGTACTCTACGTCACACATGTATTCCATGCTCAAAGTGTTGGGCATAAAGGAGATGTAAGGATGTTTATACCTCAGAACTGAAATACCCTAGGAGGAACAAATATTCCTAGGAATGTGGAGGAACATGCCGCCAGAAGGAGAAAAAGGAATAGAAATCAAGGAATAGGGCAGAGCAGAAGGGGGGGGGGGGACATCAACAGTGAAGAGAATGACATGTGCTGTTATGGTAAGATTTTACACAGCTGTAGTATGTCCTTTCATACTTGTTGCAGTATTCTTAAGGGACAGTACAAAAATTTGTGAGGAAACTTGGGAAGGCCCAGAGGAGTCCTGTGGAAACCCATGCAGAATGGGTCTTGCAAAGCCTGCTCTTGCTCTGGAAACATCCAACTTGTAGTGCTTAGTGAAGTTGTGGACAGAAGTCCAAATAGCAGCCTCAGGGATGGAACTGGTATCCTATCTTTTGAAAAAAGGTAGCAGAAGAGGCACTAGCTCTAGTAGAATAAGTCTTTACAGAGGTAGAAAGCCCTTTACCATGAAATGAATAACAAAAAGAAATGGACTTTGAGATCCAGGAGGAAATGGTTTGCTTTGAAACAGCCAGACCTAGAGCTCTGGGATGAACGGAAACAAACAGTTACTCAGATTTGCAAATGGCCATAGTCTTATCCAAATAATATCTGAGCGGTCTATGCAAATCCAAAGTGTAAAGAACTTTCTCACTAGTAGACT